>NC_071593.1:6594239-6829099 GCF_024509145.1 Vidua macroura | reverse complement strand
ACCCACTCAGGAGGGGAAAAAGGAGGGAGAAAAGGGAGGAAAAGAGGAGGAAAAGAAGGGAAAAAGGCAAAAAGGGGCACAAAGGGGCACAAAGGGGGAAAAAAGGGGCAAAACGCCACATCTGGGTGGGCACCCACTCAGGAGGGGAAAAAGGAGGGAGAAAAGGGAGGAAAAGAGGGGGAAAAGAAGGGAAAAAGGCAAAAAGGGGCACAAAGGGGCACAAAGGGGGAAAAAAGGGGCAAAACGCCACATCTGGGTGGGCACCCACTCAGGAGGGGAAAAAGGCAAAAAGGAGACAAGAAAGAGGGGAAAGAAGGGAAAAAGGAGGCAAGAAAAAGGCAAAAAGGGACAAAAAGGGGGCAAAACGTGGGCAAAAGGGGCAAAAATGGGGGCAAGAAAAAGGCAAAAAGGGGCAAAAAGGGGCAAAAAGGGATAAAAAGGGGCAAAAAGGGGGCAAAAAGGGGAAAAGAAGGGAAAAAGAAAGGAAAAAGGAGGCAAGAAAAAGGCAAAAAGAGGCAAAAAGGGACAAAAAGGGACAAAAAGCCACAGCTGGGTGGGCACCCCCCGCTCCAGCCCCCAGGACGCTGCTCCAGGCAGGAGAAGGGAAATCCCAAAACGCTTTTGGGGTGCAGGGGCAGCAGAGGCCAGCCCTGCCCTCACCTCGGTGGCCAATTTCTTCATGTAGGGCTCGAGCTCGTGCAGGAGGCTGGAGCCCTGCTGGAAGAAGGTGAACTGGGCGTGCATGAAGGACAACATCTGGGGAGAGAAACCACAGCTGGATTGGGAACTGGGAATTTCAGCATTTGGGGTTTGTAAGCTGAAGTTCAGAATTAAATCGAAGGGGTTCTTTGAGATTTTTTTTTACAACATCTGGGGAGAGAAACCACAGCTGGAAACTTCACATTTTGGGGTTTGTAGGTTAAAGTTCAGAATTAAATCTAAGAGTTTATTTGAGATTTTTCAGACAACATCTGGGGAGAGAAACCACAGCTGGAATGGGAACTGGGAATTTCAGCATTTTGGGTTTATAAGTTTAGGATTGAATGGAAAATTTTATTTGAGATTTTTTGGACAACATCTGGGGAGAGAAACCACAGCTGGATTGGGAACTGGGACTTTCAGGATTTTGGGTTTGTAAGCTGAAGTTCAGAATTAAATCTAAGAGGTTCTTTGAGATTTTTTTTTACAACATCTGGGGAGAGAAACCACAGCTGGAAACTTCACATTTTGGGGTTTGTAGGTTGAAATTCAGAATTAAATCTAAGAGTTTATTTGAGATTTTTCAGACAACATCTGGGGAGAGAAACCACAGCTGGAATGGGAACTGGGAATTTCAGCATTTGGGGTTTGTAGGTTAAAGTTTAGAATTAAATCTAAGAGTTTATTTGAGATTTTTTTTGGACAACATCTGGGGAGAGAAACCACAGCTAGAAATTTCACATTTTGGCCTTTGTAGGTTGAAATTCAGAAGTAAATCTAAGAGTTTATTTGAGATTTTTTGGACAACATCTGGGGAGAGAAACCACAGCTGGAAATTTCAGCATTTGGGGTTTGTAGGTTGAAATTCAGGTTTAAATCTAAGGGGTTCTTTGAGATTTTTCAGACAACATCTGGGGAGAGAAACCACAGCTGGAAACTTCACATTTTGGCCTTTGTAGGTTGAAATTCAGAATTAAATCTAAGAGTTTGTTTGACATTTTTTGGACAACATCTGGGGAGAGAAACCACAGCTGGATTGGGAACTGGGACTTTCAGGATTTTGGGTTTGTAAGCTGAAGTTCAGAATTAAATCTAAGAGGTTCTTTGAGATTTTTTTTTACAACATCTGGGGAGAGAAACCACAGCTGGATTGGGAACTGTGACTTTCAGAATTTTGGGTTTGTAAGTTTAGAATTGAATGGAAAATTTTATTTGAGATTTTTTGGACAACATCTGGGGAGAGAAACCACAGCTGGAAATTTCAGCATTTGGGGTTTTTTGGTTAAAGTTTAGAATTAAATCTAAGAGTTTATTTGAGATTTTTTTTGGACAACATCTGGGGAGAGAAACCACAGCTGGAGTGGGAACTGGGAATTTCAGCATTTTGGATTTGTAGGTAAAAGTTCAGAATTAAATCTAAGAGTTTGAGATTTTTTTTTTTTTGACAACATCTGGGGAGAGAAACCACAGCTGGAATGGGAACTGGGAATTTCAGCATTTGGGGTTTGTAGGTTAAAGTTTAGAATTAAATCTAAGAGTTTATTTGAGATTTTTTGGACAACATCTGGGGAGAGAAACCACAGCTAGAAATTTCACATTTTGGCCTTTGTAGGTTGAAATTCAGAATTAAATCGAAGAGTTTATTTGAGATTTTTTGGAAAACATCTGGGGAGAGAAACCACAGCTGGAAATTTCAGCATTTGGGGTTTGTAGGTTGAAATTCAGAATTAAATCTAAGGGGTTCTTTGAGATTTTTTGGACAACATCTGGGGAGAGAAACCGCAGCTGGAGTTGGGAGCTGGAGTTTTCAGAATTTTGGGTTTATAAGTTGAAGTTTGGAATTGAATGGAAAATTTTATTTGAGGTTTTTTTTGGACAACATCTAGGTTGGGATTTGAAATTTTCAGAATTCTGGGTTTACAAGGTGAAGTTTAGAATGAAATGTAAGATTTTATTTGAGATTTTTTTTTTTTTTTGGACAACATCTGGGGAGAGAAGCAACAGCTGGGGTTGGAAATGCAGGGAGCTTTCAGAAATTCGGGGTCGTAAGTTTAGAATTAAATGGAAAATTTCCCCCCCACACACCCCAAAAAAAAATATTTATTTTTACTTTCTTTAATTTTTCTTTCTGAATTCTTCCTTTTTGACTTTCCCCAAAGCAATTTATCCCTCTTCTCCTTCCTTCCACTTTGTCGTGGGCACAAAGAAGGGAGAGCAGCACCCAGAAAATCCCCCAAAAATTTGGATTTTCTCCCTGAGGAGCAGCCAGGGCTCCTTTCTTACCGCGTCCAGGATCTCGAATTTCTTCTTGGCCTGCAGCACGTTGATCTGAGGGGGGGGAAAAGTCCAGGGGTAATTTTGGATAATTGAATTAAAAGCACCTACAACACGGTATAATTAACACTAATAAGGAAAAAAAACCCACTTCTGGTGTATTTTAATTAGGAAATGGTTGGAGTCTGGTTGTGTGGTGTGAATTATGACATCTGTATTGTCTCACCCTTCTCATGAGACTGAAAATTAAAGTTTTTCAGACACCTCTCAGGTGCCCCATCCCTGGGTCAGAAAATGGATTATATAAATAACAAATAACAATTTGTTACTGCCTGACAAATTGGTGCTCCATGGGAGGAGCAGACAAATCAGCTAATCCCACTCAAAATGGAATTTTATATATATATATATATATATATAATACATTATATAAATATATATTATATATATATAAAAAATATATTATGTGTATATATATATATATATATAAAAATATATATTTTTTATATATATATATATATTTTATATATATTTGGGAGCTGCCAGGCCCCACAGTTCCAGCTGTGCAGCCACATCTCCCCGTGATGCAATTCCTGCTTTTCCACGAGGGATAATTTCAGATGATTGACTTTAAAGCATCTACAACGTGCTATAACTAACACTGATAAGGAAAAAAAACCACTTCTGGTGTATTTTAATTAGGAAATGGTTGGATTCTGGTTGTGGTGGTGTGAATTATGACATCTGTATTGTCTCACCCTTCACGTGAGACTGAAAATAAAATTAAAAGTTTTTCAAACAGCTCTCATCTACCCCATCTCTAAATCAAAAAATAAAAAAAACCAAACCTAATCCAGCATCCTTACTGAGTGACGAGAGCTTAATGAACGATTTAAATTTAAATTTAAAAAAAAAAAAAAAAAAAGAGGAAAAAAGTCAGGAAAATCAGGCAAATCCTGAATTTGAGCAGGACCATTCGCCCTCATACGAAACCCAGACCCGAAAGCAGCACAGAGTCTGAAGACTGGAAAAAATAAAAGCTGAGGCATCAGGAGGGCAAAACGCCCCCACCTGCAGGACGTAGTCCAGGGCCAGGTGCCTGAAGCATTTCCTGGCGATGCTCAGGGTGCCCGTGGCCTCCTCCACCTCGTGCGGTTTGTGCCGCGGCGCCTGCGCGTTCTTCACCAGCGAGATCTCCATGTCCTCCCGCACCCTGTCGAACTGCTTCTTGGTCTCCTTGAACTTCCTCACGTCGCTGGGCACCAGAAACGGGGAGAAATTGGGAAAAATGGGGAGAAATCAGGGTTAGAAGGTGAGAATAAACTCCGGGTGGCAGCAGGATCCCAGCTCAGCCCAGCACGTCCATCCCAGCTTCAGTCAAGTCTTTAGAGAGTTGGGAATGATATTTTCTATTTTATATTTATGATTATTTTTTTGTTTATTTTATGGTTATTTTTTTGTTTATTTTATGGTTATTTTTGGGTTTATTTTATGATTTTTTTGGGGTTTATTTTATGGTTATTTTTGGGGTTTATTTTATGATTGCTCTTCACCAGGGAGGTCTCCATGTCCTCCCGCACCCTGTCGAACTGCTTCTTGGTCTCCTTGAACTTCCTCACGTCGCTGGGCGCCAGAAACGGGGAGAAATGGGGAGAAATTGAGAGAAATTGGGGGAAATTGGGGGAAATCAGGGTTAGAAGGTGAGAATAAACTCCAGGTGGCAGCAGGATCCCAGCTCAGCCCAGCGTGTCCATCCCAGCTCCAGTCAAGTCTTTAGAGAGTTGGGAATGATATTTTCTATTTTATTTTTATGATTATTTTGGGGTTTATTTTATGGTTATTTTTGGGGTTTATTTTATGGTTATTTTTGGGTTTATTCTGTGGTTATTTTTTGGTTTATTTTATGGTTATTTTTGGGTTTGTTTTATTATTTTGACACATTCTTCACCAGGGAGGTCTCCATGTCCTCCCGCACCCTGTCGAACTGCTTCTTGGTCTCCTTGAACTTCCTCACGTCGCTGGGCAACAGAAACGGGAGAAATGGGGAGAATTTGGGAAAATTTGGGAAAAATTGGGAGAAATTGGTGGAAATCAGGGTGAGAAGGTGAGAAAAAACTCCGGGTGTCAGCAGGATCCCAGCTCAGCCCAGCAGGTCCATCCCAGCTTCAGTCACGCTGTTCTTTAGAAAGTTGGGAATGATATTTTTTATTTTATTTTTATTACTGTTTTAATTTTACAATTTTTTGGTTTTATTTTACTATTATTATTATTATTGGTTATTATTGGGATCTGGACTTTGAGATGTTTATTCTGGAGGATCAGCCCTGCAGGATCAGAATTTTGGGATGTTTTTCCTGCAGGATCTGAATTTTGGGATGGGTTCATCCTGCAGGATCAGAATTTTGGGATGTTCACCCTGCAGGATCTGGAATTTCGGGATGGGTTCATCCCAGAGGATCTGAATTTTGGGATGTTCACCCTGCAGGATCTGGAATTTTGGGATGTTCATCCTGCAGGATCAGAATTTTGGGATGTTTTTCCTGCAGGATCAGAATTTTGGGATGTTCATCCTGCAGGATCTGAATTTTGGGATGGGTTTTTCCTGCAGGATCTGAATTTTGGGATGTTTTTCCTGCAGGGATCTGAATTTTGGGATGTTCACCCTGCAGGATCAGCCCTGCAGGGAGGTTCTGGTTCTGCTCCCTGCACACCCAGGACAGGTGGGATGGGAAGCTCAGGAAGCTGAAATCCAAAGGGAAAAGACAAATACTAAACTCTCACTCTTTGACAAAATTGTGCAGCTGCTGCCGGACCGACCTCTGGGCCTGGTCAAACAGGATCTGGAAGAGAGAAGAGGGGAAAAATATCAATTATTTTGAAAAAGGAGGAAAAAAATATCAATTATTTTGAAAAAGGAGGAAAAAAAAATTAATTATTTTGAAAAAGGAGGAAAAAAAATTAATTATTTTGAAAAAGGAGGAAAAAAAATCAATTATTTTGAAAAAGGAGGAAAAAAAATCAATTATTTTGAAGAAGGGGGAAAATATCAATTGTTTTGAAAAAGGGGGGAAAATCAATTATTTTGAGAAAGGGGTAAAATATGAATCCAAAGCTCTGAACCTGCAGCATTCCTGCAGAATTCCTTATCCAGAGCTCTTCATTCCCACTGATTTCTCCCCTCCCAAATTGAATAAATAATTCTTAATTCCCACTGATTTCTCCACTCCCAAATTGAATAAATAATTCTTCATTCTCACTGATTTATCCCCTCCCAAATTGAATAAATAATTCTTCATTCCCACTGATTTCTCCACTCCCAAATTGAATAAATAATTCTTCATTCCCACTGATTTCTCCCCTCCCAAATTGAATAAATAATTCTTCATTCCCACTGATTTCTCCACTCCCAAATTTTTCATTCCCACTGATTTCTCCACTCCCAAATGAATAAATAATTAATTCCCACTGATTTATCCCCTCCCAAATTGAATAAATGATTTTTCATTCCCACTGATTTATCCCCTCCCAAATTGAATAAATAATTCTTCATTCTCACTGATTTATCCCCTCCCAAATTGAATAAATAATTCTTAATTCCCACTGATTTCTCCATTCCCAAATTTTTCATTCCCACTGATTTCTCCACTCCCAAATTTTTCATTCCCACTGATTTTTCCACTCCCAAATTGAATAAATAATTCTTCATTCCCACTGATTTTTCCACTCCCAAACCCCCACAATTCTGTGAGGAGCTTTCCCCCGTGAGGAATTTTTCCTGGAAAAAAAAAAAAAAAAAAAAAAAAAAAAACAAAAAACAAAAAAACTTTCCATGATGAAGCTGCAGAAGGGACTGGCTGCAGCTTCTGCTGCAGCTTCTGCTGCAGCTGCAGCGCTTCCGTTGCATTTCGGAGCCTGATGGGCTCTGACAGGGCCCTGCTGGCCAAAATTGGGTCAGGCAGAGCCCCCAGCCCGCGGCTCCTGCACTTTGCAGCCCCCAGCCCGAGCCCAAAGTGCAGCTCTGGGGCACCCAGAGGGAGGCACTGCTTTTTTGGGGGGGAATTTTGGGGAGTTTTGGGGAGATTTGGGGCAGATTTGGGGCAGATTTTCTGTCCTGGGGCTCTGTTGGTGGGGGTTTGATCTCAGGACAGTCCTGGGAGTTCAAATCCTGCAGCTCAGAGCAGGGCTGGCCCCTCCAAACATCACCTGATGCCATCAATTTTGGGTGCCATGGTTCCCAAATCTATCCCCAATCTATCCCAAATCTATCCCCAATCTATCCCAAATCGATCCCAAATCGAACCCAAATCAATCCCAAATCGATCCCAAATCGATCCCAAATCGATCCCAAAAAGGTTTTTTACCAACCAAATCACCTCTGCTGCAGCCTCTTGTTCCAGCCTGACCCCAAAGTGCAGCTCTGGGGCACCCAGAGGGGGCACTGCCTTTTTTGGGGCAGATTTGGGGCAGATTTTCTGTCCTGGGGCTCTCTTGGTGGGGGTTTGATCTCAGGACAGTCCTGGGAGTTCAAATCCTGCAGCTCAGACCATGGCTGACCTCTCCAACCATCACCTTATGTCACTAATTTTGGGTGCCAAATCGATCCCAAATCGATCCCAAATCGATCCCAAAAAGGTTTTTTACCAACCAAATCACCTCTGCTGCAGCCTCTGCTGCCAGCCTGACCCCAAAGTGCAGCTCTGGGGCACCCAGAGGGAGGCACTGCCTTTTTTGGGGGAGTTTTGGGGCAGATTTGGGGCAGATTTGGCCTCTTGGGACTCTGTTGGTGGGGATTTCATCTCAGGCCAGGATTAACAAAGCCTGGGAGTTCAAATCCTGCAGCTCAGAGCAGGGCTGAACCCTCCAACCATCACCTGATGTCACCAATTTTGGGTGCCAGGCTCCCAAATCTGCCCCAAAAAGTTTTTTTTTACCAGTCAAAATCCCCCTCAGGGCTCTGTGTGCCCTCCCTGTGCTGCCCCAAAGGAATAAAAACCATCTGGAGTGGAAGATTTTGGTGAATTCTGTTCCTCTTCTCCTGGCCCTGCCAGGACCCCCATTGTGGCAAGCACAGGGGCAGCAGCACCGAGGGGCCAGGAGGAGGCAGCTGCTTACCATGTGATAATTGATCATCTCCTGCAGGCTGTCCCCAAATTTATCCAGGCACTCCTGACAAAAAATAATACACAGTAAAGTGCAATGCAATAAAATACAATACGATGCAATACAATGTAATGCAATGCAATGCAATAAAATAAAATAAAATACAATATCATGCAATACAATGTAATGCAATGCAATAAAATGCAATACAATGGAATAAAAATAAAATTTAAAAACTCTCAGAGTGGATCTCTCACTCTGATCCCCCTCCAAAGCTCATTTTGAGTGGATTTCACTCTGATCTCCCTCCCAATCTCATTTGGAGTGGATCTCACTCTGATCTCCCTCCCAATCTCATTTTGAGTGGATTTCACTCTGACTTTCCTCCCAATCTCATTTGGAGTGGATCTCACTCTGATCTCCCTCCCAGTCTCATTTGGAGTGGATCTCTGACCCCCCTCCCAGTCTCATTTTAAATGGATCTCACTCTGACTTTCCTCCAAATCTCATTTTAAATGGATCTCACTCTGACTTTCCTCCCAATCTCATTTTGAGTGGATCTCACTCTGATCTCCCTCCCAGTCTCATTTGGAGTGGATCTCACTCTGACTTTCCTCCCAATCTCATTTTAAATGGATCTCACTCTGACTTTCCTGCCTGCCATTACCAGACTCTCTGCACCCCTCCAAACACCAAATCTCATTTGGAGTGGCTGCTTAAGCAGCGTGAGGGGCTTGGATTTGTGATCCATTCCCAGCAGGAGGAACCTGAGCATCCCCCAGCCCTCCCTGTGCCAGGAACAGGGATCAGCAGGGATCTGAGCATCCCCCATCCCACCCTGAGCATCCCCCATCCCACCCTGAGCATCCCCCCGCCCTCCCTGAGCATCCCCCAGCCCCACCCTGAGCAGCCCCAGCCCCCCGAGCAGCCCCAGCCCCCCGAGCACCCCCAGCCCCCCCAGCCCCCCGAGCATCCCCAGCCCCCCGAGCAGCCCCAGCCCCCCGAGCATCCCCAGCCCCCCGAGCACCCCCAGCCCCCCGAGCAGCCCCAGCCCCCCGAGCACCCCCATCCCCCCCAGCCCCCCGAGCAGCCCCAGCCCCCCGAGCATCCCCAGCCCCCCGAGCAGCCCCAGCCCCCCGAGCACCCCCAGCCCCCCCAGCCCCCCGAGCAGCCCCAGCCCCCGAGCACCCCCAGCCCCCCGAGCATCCCCAGCCCCCAGCTCACCGAGATCATCTGGTCCTTGCGGCACTGCTGCGCCAGGTCCCGCACGCCGCTGACGAAGTGTTTGTTGGTGGTGAGGTACACCCGGCCCGCCTCCAGCATCCCGCTGCACAGCTTCACCAGCTGCGGCCACCGCGGCACCGGGACACGCACGGGGACACGCATGGGGACACACATGGGGACATGGACATGGGGACACATATGGGGACATGGCACGGGGACACGGGGACATGGACATGGGGACACACATGGGGACACACATGGGGACATGGGGACATGGACATGGGGACATGGGGACACATACGGGGACACACATGGAGACACGGGGACACACATGGGGACACACATGGGGACACGGCACGGGGACACACATGGGGACATGGGGACACACATGGGGACATGGGGACATGGACATGGGGACACACATGGGGACATGGACATGGGGACACGGGGACACACATGGGGACACAGGGACACACATGGGGACATGGACATGGGGACATGGACATGGGGACACACATGGGGACATGGGGACATGGACATGGGGACACACACAGTGACACGGCACGGGGACACAGGGACACGGACATGGGGACACACATGGGGACATGGACATGGGGACACGGGGACACACATGGGGACATGGGGACACACATGGGGACATGGACATGGGGACATGGACATGGGGACACACACAGTGACACGGCACAGGGACACGGACATGGGGACACACATGGGGACATGGGGGCATGGGGACACACACAGCAACATGGCAGGGGGACACGGCATGGGGGGACATGGACATGGATGTGGGGACATGGACATGGGGACATGGGGACATGGGGACATGGGGACATGGGGACACACACAGTGACACAGCACGGGGACATGGGGTACATGAGGACACGGCACGGGGACACAGGGACACACATGGGGACGTGGACATGGGGACACACATGGGGACACACATGGGGACAGGCATGGGGACACACACGGGGACAAGGGGACCCAGGGACATGGGCACAGGCTCAGCACCGGGTGTGGAGCAGCCTGGCTTTGTCCCACAGCCCCCCCAGAGCTTGGGGACAGGCGCCCTTCCCGTTCCTGCTGTGCTGGGAACTGTCACGGGCAGGACGGGGGGAATCCCTGCCTGGGACAGGGACAGGGACAAAATCCCAGCCCGGGACAGGGACAAAATCCCAGCCTGGGACAGGACAGGGACAAAATCCCAGCCTGGGACAGGGACAAAATCCCAGCCCATGACAGGACAGGGACAAAATCCCACCCTGGGACAGGGACAAAATCCCAGCTTGGGACAGGACAGGGACAAAATCCCAGCCTGGGACAGGGAGAGGGACAAAATCCCAGCCTGGGACAGGGACAAAATCCCAGCTTGGGACAGGACAGGGAAAAAATCCCAGCCTGGGACAGGGACAGGGGGAAAATCCCCTCCTGGGACAGGGACAGGGATAAAATCCCACCCTTGGACAGGACAGGGGGAGTCCCAGCCCGGGACAGGGACAGAATCCCAGCCTGGGACAGGGACAGGGACAAAATCCCAGCCTGGGACAGGATAGGGATAAAATCCCATCCTGGGACAGGACAGGGATAAAACCCCAGCCCAGGACAGGGATAAAACCCCAGCCAAGGACAGGGATAAAACCCCAGCCAAGGACAGGACAGCCTGCCTGGAGCTCCTGTCCCAGCTCAGAGGAGCCCTGGGGACAAGCCTGGTGTGCTGAACATCAATTTTGGAGCTGGAAATGAGCTCTGATTTTAGGGGACACTTGGAGGGACCCCATTTCTGGGCAGGGGCTGCACCAGCCCCCCTCAGACCTCACCTTGTCAAGCTTGGCCTCGATCTCCACCACATCCGTTTCCACCTCATCGATGGTTGCCCTGCAACGGAACAGCAAGGGGGAATCGTTAATTAGCAGCAGGGAGTCGTTAATTGGCGGCTTGTGATGATTGGGTAGGAGGCCAGGAAGGGCTGAGCGTGGATCAGAGGGGCTGAGGGACTCGTTGTTCCCACTGGGATGTCGGAACCTCGGCGCTGAATCCCTCAGGAATGAATTCCAGGGCTGTGAGAAGAGACGCAGGTGATTCCACCACGGGGAAACTGAGGGAAGACACCCCCAGCAAATTCATTTAGTGGCATCGTCCTGTTAATTAACAGCAGCGCTAATTGCCACAGGGATAACCATTGCTCCATCCAGCCCCACCAGGCACAAACTCCTCTCTCCAGCCCCACCAAACCCCATTTCCAGGCTGTCTGAAAAGCTGAATTACGACATTTAAACCTCACGAACCAACCCTCAAACACACACACACAGAGCAGCCCTTTGGCCTCTGAGCACCAAAAAAGCTCCTCCACACACGTGGGGCTTGGCTTGGACAGGGATAAATCCACCCCGGGATTTCGGGATCTGCTTCCTCCCCACGCCACTGGGCAGAGGTGGCAGCGAGGAGCTGTCACAGCCCAGCTGCAAAGGCCACCAGGCCTCCCTCTCCAAACCCTCGGGTTTTAAGGATTCCCACACCTCCCCGAGGGAAACATGACATCAGCCACTTGCAGGAGGCATTCCCGGACTCAGGAATGTGGTTCTGGAATGATTTTTGGGAGGGCAGAGCCCAGCAGAGAGCCCTGCAAACCTCAGGGTGTTCCCTGGCAGAGCACCCAGAGGCTGAGTTTATTTAACCTTTAAACCTAGTTTATTTAATCTTTAAACCTAGTTTATTTAACCTTCAAACCCAGTTCATTTCCTTAACCACACACCTGGGAACGTGGGCAAGCCTCCCACCACCAAGGCTTTGGAATCCTAATTTTAGTCAGGGAGCTTCTCAGGTTTGTGAGGTCAAGATTTAAAAGGTTCTTACTGAAATATTGCAGCCAAACTTGGAAAATCCCAGCCCTTAACTGCAGGGATGGAATTTGGGGTCCTGCTCTCAGGAAAAGGACAGGAAAATCCCAAAGGAACAGCAAATTTCCTGCAGGAACCATCAGGCACCAAGAGTTTGGAATCCTAATTTTAGTCAGGGAGCTTCTTAGGTTTGTGGGATCAGGATTTTAGAGCTTGGTTCCTGAAAAATTCCACCCAAAGTTGCCCAGCCCTGAACTGCAGGGATGGAATCTGGGGGACAGGAACCATCAGGCACCAAGGGTTTGGAATCCTAATTTTGTTCAGGGAGCTTCTCAGGTTTGTGGGATCAGGATTTTAATTCATCCCTGGAGTCAGGATTTTTATTTCATTCCTGAAATATTGCACCCAAAGTTGGAAAAATCCCAGCCCTGAGCTGCAGGGATGGAATTTGGGGTCCTGCTCTCAGGAAAAGGACAGGAAAATCCCAAAGGAACAGCAAATTTCCTGCAGGAACTATCAGGCACCAAGAGTTTGGAATCCTAATTTTAGTTAGGGAGCTTTTTAGGTTTGTGGGATCAGGATTTTAAAGGTTGATTCCTGAAAAATTCCACCCGAAGTTGGAAAATCCCAGCCCTGAACTGCAGGGATGGAATCTCGGGGACAGGAACCATCAGGCACCAAGGGTTTGGAATCCTAATTTTGTTCAGGGAGCTTCTCAGGTTTATGGGATCAGGATTTTAATTCATCCCTGGATTCAGGATTTTTATTTCATTCCTGGAGGAATTTGGGATTGGGAATCCACATCTCCTCCCCACCATTCCCATTCCATCCCCTTTGTGCCTCCTGAGCAAATCCCACTGAGTGAGGAATTCCTAAAAAACCCCTTCCAGCAGGAATTCAGAGGGGATAAACCCCACTAGGTGAGGAATTAATTAAAAAAAAAAACAACCTTTCAGAAGGAATTCAAGGGGAATAAACCCCACTGAGTGAGTGAGGAATTCCTAAAAAACCTTCCAGGAGGAATTCAAGGGGAATAAACCCCACTGGGTGAGTGAGGAATTCCTAAAAAACCTTCCAGGAGGAATTCAAGGGGAATAAACCCCACTGGGTGAGTGAGGAATTCCTAAAAACCATTTCCAGCAGGAATTCAGAGGGGATAAACCCCACTGGGTGAGGAATTAATTAAAAAAAAAAACAACCTTCCAGAAGGAATTCAAGGGGAATAAACCCCACTGGGTGAGTGAGGAATTCCTAAAAAACCTTCCAGGAGGAATTCAAGGGGAATAAACCCCACTGGGTGAGTGAGGAATTCCTGAAAAACCCTTTCCAGCAGGAATTCAGAGGGGATAAACCCCACTTGGTGAGGAATTAATTAAAAAAAAAACTTTCAGAATGAATTCAAGGGGAATAAACCCCACTGAGTGAGTGAGGAATTCCTAAAAAACCTTCCAGGAGGAATTCAAGGGGAATAAACCCCACTGGGTGAGTGAGGAATTCCTGAAAAACCCTTTCCAGCAGGAATTCAGAGGGGATAAACCCCACTTGGTGAGGAATTAATTAAAAAAAAAACTTTCAGAAGGAATTCAAGGGGAATAAACCCCACTGGGTGAGTGAGGAATTCCTAAAAATTAGGAATTCCTATTATTATTAGTATTATTAGTATTATTTCTGGCAGATTTCTGTTTGAAACAGAGCGAAACCAACGCCTGCCTGGGCGAGATGAGCTCTGCCTGAAATAAAAAAAGGGAGTTTTGGCACAAACCCAAAGCGTTTCTCACCCAAATCCTTCTCCCAGAACCATCAGCAGCCTGACAAGGGCATTGACAGCTGCCAGCTGCCCCAGCCTCCTCCACAAATTCAAATTAAAGAGCTCCTTGAAGGAAAAGGGGATGAATTTTTAGGATTTTAAGCTTCACCTCCATATCTTTATCCTCTGCCACGCACACTTTGTGGAGGTGAAATGAGGTGAAAGCCACTCTTGGGGTTTTTAGGGAGTTTTGAATCATTTATGAACCTACCTAAGCATTGATCTGAGAGCTCCTGAGCCCTCTGCTATCCACAATTCCCTTTCCTTTCTTTTTTCTTTTCCTTCTTCCTTTTCCTTTCCCTCTTTCCTTTTTCTTTTCCTCCCTTTTCTATTCCTCCTTCCTTTTTCCTTTCCTTTTTCTTTTCCTCCTTCCTTTTTCTTTTCCTTCTTCCTTTTTCCTTTCCCTCTTTCCTTTCTCTTTTCCTCCTTCCCTTTTCTATTCCTCTTTCCTTTCTTTTTTCTTCTCCTTTTTCTTTTCCTCTTTCCTTTCTTTTTTCCTCTCATTTTTATTTTCCTCTTTCCTTTCTTTTTTCCTTTCCTTTTCTATTCCTCTTTCCTTTCCCCTTTCCTTTTTCTTTCCCTTTCCTTTCCTCTTTCCTTTTTCCTTTCCCCCTTCCTTTCTTTTGTCCTTTCCTTTCCCTTTTCCTCTTTCCTTTCCTTTTTCTTTTCCTCCTTCCCTTTTCTATTCCTCTTCCCTTTCTTTTTTCTTCTCCTTTTTCTTTTCCTCTTTCCTTTCTTTTTTCCTCTCATTTTTATTTTCCCCTTTCCTTTTTCCTCTCATTTTTATTTTCCCCTTTCCTTTCTTTTTTCCTTTCCTTTTCTATTCCTCTTTCCTTTCCCCTTTCCTTTTTCTTTTCCCTTTCCTTTCCCCTTTCCTTTTCCTTTTCCTCTTTCCTTTTTCCTTTCCCCCTTCCTTTCTTTTGTCCTTTCCTTTCCCTTTCCCTTTTCCTCTTTCCTTTCCTTTTTCTTTTCCTCCTTCCCTTTTCTATTCCTCTTTCCTTTCTTTTTTCCTTTCCCTTTCTATTCCTCTTTCCTTTCTCCTTTCCTTTTTCTTTTCCCTTTCCTTTCCCCTTTCCTTTTTCTATTCCTCTTTCCTTTCTCTTTTCCCTTTCCTTTCCTCCCACCCACAGCAGCATCACCACAGCAACAGCTCCATGGTGACAGCATCCATGGCATCCCCATCCTGCCCAGGCCCTGGAGAATCCCATGGATTTTTCCTGCCAGGAGTGGCCCGGGAGTGCTCAGGGGACAGCCACAGGTGTGTGTGGGTGAGGAGTGGGAATTCGGGATAATGCTGGGAGTTCAGAGAAAAGAAACTGGGGATCGAGATCCTGGGGTGGAAATCTGGGATTCCCATCCTGCTGCTCCCTCCCCTTGCCAGGCTCCTGAGCAGGACCAGATCTCTGGGAAAGGGATCCCTTTTTCCCTGTCATTTATCCCCTTTTGTCCCTGTCCCCATGCCATTTAACCCCTTCTGTTCCTCTCCCCATGGCATTTAACCCCTTTTACCCCCTGTCCCCATGCCATTTATCCCCTTTTCCCCCTGTCCCCACACCATTCAACCCCTTCTATCCCTGTCCCCATGCCATTTATCCCCTTTTCCCCCTGTCCCCATGCCATTTATCCCCTTTAGCCCTGTCCCCATGCCATTTATCTCCTTTACCCCCTGTCCCCATGCCATTTATCCCCTTTACTCCTGTCCCCATGCCATTTACCCCTTTTCCCCCTGTCCCCATGCCATTTATCCCCTTTAGCCCTGTCCCCACACCATTTATCCCCTTTACTCCTGTCCCCATGCCATTTATCCCCTTCTATCTCTGCCCCCATGCAATTTCTCCCCTTTTCCCCCTGTCCCCATGCCATTTATCTTCTATTACCATTGTCCCCATGCCATTTATCCCCTTTAGCCCTGTCCCCATGCCATTTAAACCCTTTTCTCCCAGTCCCCATGCCATTTATCCCCTTTTCTCCCAGTCCCCATGCCATTTATCTCCTTTACCCCCTGTCCCCATGCCATTCCTCCCCTTTTCCCCCGTCCCCATGCCATTTATCTCCTATTACCATTGTCCCCATGCCATTTTTCCCCTTTTCCCCCTGTCCCCATGCCATTTATCCCCTTTCCCCCTGTCCCCATGCCATTTTTCCCCTTTCCCCCTGTCCCCATGCCATTCCTCCCCTTTCCCCCCTGTCCCCAACTCCCGCCTGCGCCGGGGGATGGAATTCCCACCCCCCCCCGCAGGCTGTGGCGCTCCCCCAAAGCCAAACCCAACATTTATCCCGTTCCTTGGGGTGCAGATCCCTGCCAAGGCCGGGACAAACGCCTGGGAACGCCACCGGTGGCCCGGGGCCGTGTCCCCAGGCAGGAGCCACCTCACGGCCATGTCCCCGCCATGCCCTCGGTGCCACCCCTGGAGGGATGGCAGCGCTCTGGAAGCCACCGGGGATTTATTTCTGTAGTCCAGCCCTGCTGACGAGGCAGCTCCAGACTCAGCCTGACCCAGATTCCAGCGGCTCTGCTGGAAACGCCGCGTGCGCTGCGCCGGCAGCGGGAGAGCCCAGCCCGGGCTGCCTCTGCTCGGGGGTGCCTCCTCTTTTCCCTTCTCCTTTTCCCCTTTTCTCTTCTTTTCCCCTTTTCTCTTCTTGTCTCCTTTTCTTTTTCCTTTCTCTTTTTCCCCTTTTCTTTTTCCCCTTTTCTCTTCTTTTCCCCTTTTCTTTTTCCCCTTTTCTCTTCTTGTCTCCTTTTCTTTTCCCCTTTTCTTTTTCCCTTCTCTTTTTCCCCTTTTCTCTTCTTTTCCCCTTTTCTCTTCTTGTCTCCTTTTCTTTTTCCCCTTTTCTCTTCTTTTCTCCTTTTCTTTTTCCCTTCTCTTTTTCCCCTTTTCTCTTCTTTTCCCCTTTTCTTTTTCCCCCTTTCTCTTCTTGTCTCCTTTTCTTTTTCCCCTTTTCTTTTTCCCTTCTCTTTTTCCCCTTTTCTCTTCTTCTCCCCTTTCCTCTTCTTTTCCCCTTTTCTTTTTCCCCTTTTCTCTTCTTTTCCCCTTTTCTCTTCTTTTTCCTCTTTTCTCTTAATTTTTTCTCATTTGCTGCTGCCTCCCAGTTTTCTCTTCTTTTCCCCCTCTTATCTTCTTTTTCCCCTTTTCCTGCTGCCTCTCGATTTCCTGTTCTTTTCCCCCTCTTCTCTTCTTTTTCCTCTTTTCCTGCTGCCTCTCTGTTTTCTCTTCTTTTTCCTCTTTTCTTTTTTCCCTTTTCCTGCTGCCTCTCAGTTTCATATTTTCCCTATTTTCTCTTCTTTTTTCTCTTTTCCTGCTGCCATTTTTTCCTCTTATTTTGCCCTCTGCCTCTCACTTTTCCTCTTATTTTCCCCTTTTCCTGCTGCCTCTCCGTTTTTCTCTCATTTTATCTCTCCCCCACAAACCTCAGCCTGAATTTGGAGCCAGAAGGGCAGGACAGCTGCAGAGTCAGGGGAGAGTGGCTGTGGGTGGCTGAGGAATTGCACAATTCACTGGGAAATGTCTGCATTTAAACCAGACATTAAACCCAGGCCTTATTAAATCACACCCTACAAGGGACAAATTAAACCCTGCAGCTGAAGGCTGCAGGCCTGGCCACTGATTTACATCAAATTCGAGGCCATCAGGAGGGATTAAATAAGATTTTAACTCAAAAATAAATCAGTTTGATGCAAAATAGGCCGGGCCTGCACCTTGCTGCTAACGGTGTGGTAAACTCAGGGCTGGAATTCCACAGAAAAGTTGTGCTGGGATTAAAAAAACCCCGCCAGTGGCAGAAAAACTTCAGAGAAACCCAACCGAGAGCCGGAGCGAGGTTTGTGTTTAGTCTGGGATGTTATTGCTGGGGGAAAAGCTTTGTTTTATCCCTAAATATTCGCTCTGCCCCGCACGCAGCACACGCGGCTCGGCAGGAATCAATTTTAGGAATGAACTTGCAGAGCCTGTGTGCCTGGAACCTCCAGCTGGAAGCCAGAGGGGTCCCAGGGAGCCACGGGAGCAGGGAACAGCCAGAGGACAAAGCCAGGGATGCTGCAAGCGACACAGGGTGGGGCAGCAAAGAGAAGGAAATCAGGGAAATGAATGCTTTTGCTGCCTCTCCAGAGCAGAGTTTTGCCTCACCCACGGAGCTGCTGATTTATTGCAGCTGGGGTTGCAGCCCTCAGCTGCAGCTCTGCATCCTGGCAGGCAAAAAAGAGCCCCCCTGGACCACTGGCTTTGCAAAAAAAGAGCCAACCTGGACCACTGGCTTTGCAAAAAAGAGCCCCCCTGGACCACTGGCTTTGCAAAAAAAAAGAGCCCCCCTGGACCACTGGCTTTGCAAAAAAAAAGAGCCCCCCTGGACCACTGGCTTTGCAAAAAAAAGAGCCCACCTGGACCACTGGCTTTGCAAAAAAAAGAGCCCCCCTGGACCACTGGCTTGGCAAAAAAAGAGCCCCCCTGGACCACTGGCTTGGCAAAAAAAAGAGCCCCCCTGGACCACTGGCTTGGCAAAAAAAAAGAGCCCCCCTGGACCACTGGCTTTGCAAAAAAAAAGAGCCCCCCTGGACCACTGGCTTGGCAA
The DNA here is from genome assembly GCF_024509145.1 of Vidua macroura. NCBI lineage: Eukaryota > Metazoa > Chordata > Aves > Passeriformes > Viduidae > Vidua > Vidua macroura. The sequence continues at coordinate 6,810,571 of NC_071593.1, read as the reverse complement.
AAAAAAAAGAGCCCCCCTGGACCACTGGCTTTGCAAAAAAGAGCCCCCCCTGAACCACTGGCTTTGCAAAAAAAGAGCCCACCTGGACCACTGGCTTTGCAAAAAAGAGCCCCCCTGGACCACTGGCTTTGCTTTCCTTAAATCTTTCATCTCATCGTCGTGTCACAGGCTCCCAACTTGGCTTTGCATTCTGTCTTCCACGGCTGTCAGTTGTTCTTATCAAAACCTCCACCCTTCAATGCTTTCCTCTTAATTTCTGGCCAATTAATCACATTTAAGCTGTCTTTGTGCTCCAGGAGCCCAGGAACTGCTTGTGCATCTCTGCTCCCTCTTCATCCCCTCCTCATCCTCTCCCTGTCCCCTCCTCATTTCCTCCTCAGCCCTTCCTCATCCCTTCCTTGTTCCCTCTTCATCCCCCACCATCTCCTCCTCATCCTTTCCTCATTCCTTCCTCATCCCCTCCTCATTCCTTCCTCATCCCCTCCTCATCCCTTCCTCATCCCCTCCTCAGCCTTTCCTCATCCCCTGGAGAGCCAAAACTGAGAGAAAACTGGTGAGGAACAGTGAGAAGGTGCCATTGAGAGAGGCAGAGCAGTGCCAGGTGTCCCTATGGGGCTGTGCCAGGTGTCCCTTTGGGGCAGTGCCAGGTGTCCCTTTGGGGCAGTGCCAGGTGTCCCTATGGGGCTGTTCCAGGTGTCCCTTTGGGGCAGTGCCAGGTGTCCCTTTGGGGCAGTGCCAGGTGTCCCTATGGGGCCATGCCAGGTGTCCCTATGGGGCTGTTCCAGGTGTCCCTTTGGGGCAGTGCCAGGTGTCCCTATGGGGCTGTTCCAAGTGTCCCTATGGGGCCATGCCAGGTGTCCCTTTGGGGCTGTTCCAGGTGTCCCTTTGGGGCTGTTCCAGGTGTCCCTATGGGGCTGTTCCAGGTGTCCCTTTGGGGCTGTTCCAGGTGTCCCTATGGGGCTATTCCAGGTGTCCCTATGGGGCTGTTCCAGGTGTCCCTATGGGGCAGTGCCAGGTGTCCCTATGGGGCTGTTCCAGGTGTCCCTTCGGGGCCGTTCCAGGTGTCCCTATGGGTCCATGCCAGGTGTCCCTTTGGGGCTGTTCCAGGTGTCCCTATGGGGCCGTGCCAGGTGTCCCTATGGGGCTGTTCCAGGTGTCCCTTTGGGGCTGTTCCAGGTGTCCCTTTGGGGCTGTTCCAGGTGTCCCTATGGGGCCGTGCCAGCTGTCCCTATGGGGCCATGGCAGTGCTGGATGTCCCCTGGCTCCGGGCACAGCCGCTCACACTCCGCTCTGGCTCCCAGGCACTCGGGGACAGGGGATCCTCTCTGTCCTGGGCCCATCCTGCCACAGCCCTGCCTGTCCTTGTCCCCTGCCCGCCGCTGGCAGCCCGTGCAGCGCCCGTGGCACAGGGACAGCCGGGGCAGGGGACAATGCCCTCCCTTGTGGCAGCGGCCACAGCAGCTGCACTGAGCCCACACTGGGGCTGTGTTCCCTTGGCTGCATCCCCAGTTCTCCTGCTCCCTGAGATTCCCTGATCCTCTGCCAAGGCTGGGCCTTTTCATGCTGGGCTGGGCCTTCCAATTATCCCATTATTGTCCATGATCCCATTTCCCATCTCCCAGTGTCCATTAGCTCATTTCCCATTTCCCACTGTCCATTATCCCATCTCCCACTGTCCATTATCCCATCTCCCACTGTCCATTGTTCATTATCCCATTTCCCACTGTCCATTATCCCATTTCCCATCTCCCAGTGTCCATTATCCCATCTCCATTTCACATTGTTCATTATCCCACTTCCCATCTCCCATTTCCTATTGTCCATTGTCCATTATCCCATTTCCATTTCCCACTTGCCACTGTCCATTATCCCATTTCCCATTATCCCATTTCCATTTCCCACTTTCCATTATCCCATTTCCATTATCCATTATCCCATTTCCCACTGTCCATTATCCCATTTCCTATTATCCCATTTCCAATTCCCATTGTCTATTATCCCATTATCACATTTTCCATCTCCCACTGTCCATTATCCCATCTCCATTTCCCACTGTCCATTAGCCCATTTCCCAGTGTCCATTATCCCATTTCCTATTATCCCATTTCCATTATCCCATTTCCATTTCCCACTGTCCATTAGCCCATTTCCAATCTCCCATTTCCCATTGTCCATTATCCCATTTCCCACTGTCCATTATCCCATTTCCTATTATCCCATTTCCAATTCCCATTGTCTATTATCCCATTATCCCATTTTCCATCTCCCACTTTCCATTATCCCATTTCCCACTTCCCACTGTCCATTATCCCATTATCCCATTTCCCACTGTCCACTATCCCACTATCCCATTTCCAATCTCCCATTTCCCAGCCCTGGCCTGCAGGGATGACATTCCCAGCTCTTGTCACCCCACTCTGCTCACAGAACCCCCAAATCCCTCCCTTCTGAACCCCCAAAAAAGCCTGGATTGCTCGAGGAATGTGCTCCCCACGATTCTCCCGCTCCGTGAGATTCCCTGATCCTCTTTCCATGCTGGGCTTGGCCTTCCCCTTTCCCCTTTTCCCACCACCCTGTTCATCCAAGCCTCTCCTTGAGGCACCTTTGTTAAATATGCTAATTAGCAAAATCTATAAAATCGTGGACGTGATCTAATCGTGATTATACATTTCAGCATAGCCCACCCTAACGAGGTATTGCACCATAAAAATCCCTATTAATGAATCCCTATTAATCCCTGAGATAAAAACCCTTTATCCCTCAACCGCGTCTGGCTCTTAATTTTAAGGAAAAATAAATTTTTAAGGAAAATTTAAATTAATTTTAATTAATAAAATTAATTTTTAAGGAAAATTAAATCGAAGGAAAAGGCATCACCTCATTGAAAAGGAAGGGAGGGATGGCAACAAACCCCAAATCTGCCTTCAGCAGTGGCCAAAATATTCCCACTGAGCCACTTCTGGGGCAATCCAGCAGGGATTAATTAAAAATTCCATTTTATTAATCCACTGGATCCCCACATTCCAAGCCATGGAATTGTTTTTTGGGCTGTACCTGGCAGGACAGGAGTTAGGTTGTGCTTGGAGACCCTGATCCACGGAATATCCCTTTTTTTTAAATTATTTTTCAGTTGGGAATGCAGAGGCTTCAGTGAGGGGGAAAATGTCCCGGGAAGGAATGGAACAAGGAAAGGCTCTGGAGCCTGGCTTTGATTTGAGGCTGAGTCCAGGCCAAGCCACGGCCCTGGATTCTCCATCCCTGAGATCACACAGGCCTGGACCGGAAAAAATCCCACAAAAACTCCTCACAACTGCTGCCTCTCACACACCCAAAAGGAAAAAAAAAAAAAACCACAAAATTCAGCTTTACTCCCATTCAGAACTGAAGGGGGTTTGGTTATTTGGGGCATTAATGCTCTAAAGGGGTTTTTCCTCCATCCCAAACACAGCAATGACCCCACAGCACCACAAAATCCCGAAATTCTCCTCAGGAAAATGCAGGAACAACACCCAGAACTGCTTTGCATTTATCCTCAGCCTCTCTGTGCAGGCCCGAGCTCCATTTCAGACCAAAAAGCACAAAATTCAGCTTTTATCCCATTTAAAACCAAAGGGGGTTTGGTTATTTTGGGGATTAATGCTCCAAATGGGATTTTCCTCCATCCCAGACACAGCAATGACCCCACAGCACCACAAAATCCCAAATTCTCCTCAGAAAAATGCAGGAACAACACCCAGAACCTTCTTTTATCCCCAGACTCTCTGTGCAGGCCCAAGCTCCATTTCAGCCCAAAAAGCACAAAATTCAGATTTTCTCCCGTTTAAAACCAAAGGGGGTTTGGTTATTTTGGGGGATTAATGCTCCAAAGGGGTTTTTCCTCCATCCCAGACACAGCAATGACTCCACACCACCACAAAATCCCAAATTCTCCTCAGAAAAATGCAGAAATACCCAGCTTTGCTTTCATCCCCAGGCTCTCTGTGCAGGCCCGAGCTCCATTTCAGCCCAAAAAGCACAAAATTCAGCTTTTCTCCCATTTAAAACCAAATGGGGTTTGGTTCTTTGGGGGATTAATGCTCCATAGGGGTTTACACCACCACAAAATCCCCACGTTCTCCTCCAAGTTCTCCCGGGGTCGGTGCCCGGCCACGGCAGCGCAGCCCCAAAGGGTTTTTGGCAAGGAGATTTTTTGGCAAAGGAGATTTTTTGGCAAAGGAGCTTTTTTGGCAAAGGAGCTTTTTTTGGCAAAGGAGCTTTTTTTGGCAAAGGAACTTTTTTTGGCAAAGGAGCTTTTTTGGCAAAGGAGCTTTTTTTTGGCAAAGGAGCTTTTTTGGCAAAGGTGTTTTTTTTTTTTTTTCCTGTGAGCTCGGCTGCCACGAAAGGGAGAGGTCGGTTCCGTGCAACCTCTGCATCCTCAGTGGGATCATCCCCAAAAATCTCCTGGGAAATCCCTGGGGCAGAAGAGGAGCTGCTTTGTTTGGAGGTGACTCTGTGCAAAAGCAGCCGAGCTTTGCCCTGGCCCAGATAAATCTATTTATAGCAAGCGTTACGCTAATTCCACACGGATCTGAGCTGCTGGCACTGCTGCAGGAATTGATATTTTCTGCTACCTGTCCTTTCAACCACCCTGAGCAGCCAGAAAATGTTCAGCTCTCAAATCACCAGCTCTGTGTTCTCCTGCTGCTTCCCTTTCCAGACATCTCCATTCCCCTGCTGATTTCCTCCCCCTGGGAATTGCTGGCTCACCCCAAAATTTGGAATAAGTGGGAGAAACCCAGGGAAAACCAGCTTGTAAAAATGATTTTAAAGCCACTTGTATTTAAGTCACTAAAAAAAATAAATTAAAATGGAATTGTTTTATCACCTTACCTGAGGTTCATGTTAGGTTTTGTAAAGAATAATTCATTTACTGCCCCTTTTGGGAGCTAAGGAGTGTGGAGGGGATTTAACTCATCATTAAAATGTCCCTGTCCTTGGGATAAAGGGATTTTTTTTTTTTTGTTCCCTCCCAGCAATTTCTTAATGGAGAAATGGTAATAAAGAGCTGCTTGCAGTGGTTGGGGTCTCCTGGTTTTGCTGCAGGATAATGGAATAAACTGGATTTCTAATCTTGACTGAAATCTCTCCACAGATGGCTGTGGGCACCATGGAGATGTGGGAGGCTGTGCCAGTGTGAGCAAGAGAGTTTCCCACAGGAAAATCCAGGTGGAACAGCAGAAATTCAGACACTGTGACACCAAAATCATCTCCCTCTTCGTTATTTTATTCTCTTCTGGTTTGGTTTGTTTTTCAGGCCTGCTGAAAAATCTCTTCTTCCTCTCAGTGCTTGCTCAAAAATTTGAATTTTTCTTCGAATCCATCAGCTCCAGCTCCTCTCCCACAGAGATCTCGTTATAATGCCCAAATCTTGATTTCACTTAGACATTTCTGGTGTTTGGAGCTGGTTTTCCCCATTTTTTCACAGAGATTTAAGCAGGAAGAAATCCCCTAAATCACCTTCCATCGTGTTTTCTCTGGGGTGCAGGTGTGGGAGGCTGTGCCAGTGTGAGCAAGAGAGTTTCCCACAGGAAAATCCAGGTGGAACAGCAGAAATTCAGACACTGTGACACCAAAATCATCTCCCTCTTCATTATTTTCTTTTCTTCTGGTTTGATTTCTTAAAGCCTGCTGAAAAATCTCTTCTTCCTCTCAGTGCTTGCTCAAAAATTTGAATTTTTCATCAAATCCATCAGCTCCAGCTCCTCTCCCACAGAGATCTCGTTATAATGTCCAAATCTTGTTTTCACTTAGACATTTCTGCTGTTTGGAGCTGGTTTTTCCCATTTTTCACAGAGATTTAAGCAGGAAGAAATCCCCTAAATCACCTTCCATCGTGTTTTCTCTGAGGTGCAGGTGTGGGAGGCTGTGCCAGTGTGAGCAAGAGAGTTTCCCACAGGAAAATCCAGGTGGAACAGCAGAAATTCAGACACTGTGACACCAAAATCATCTCCCTCTTCATTATTTTCTTCTCTTTCTTAAAGGCTGCTGAAAAATCTCTTCTTCCTCTCAGTGCTTGCTCAAAAATTTGAATTTTTCATCGAATCCATCAGCTCCAGCTCCTCTCCCACAGAAATCTCTTTATAATGCCCAAATCTTGTTTTCACTTAGACATTTCTGCTGCTTGGAGCTGGTTTTTCCCATTTTTCACAGAGATTTAAGCAGGAACAAATCCCCTAAATCACCTTCCATCGTGTTTTCTCTGGGGTGCAGGTGTGGGAGGCTGTGCCAGTGTGAGCAAGAGAGTTTCCTGCAGGAAAATCCAGGTGGAACAGCAGAAATTCAGACACTGTGACACCAAAATCATCTCCCTCTTCGTTATTTTCTTTTCTGGTTTGGTTTTTTTTCAGGCCTGCTGAAAAATCTCTTCTTCCTCTCAGAGCTTGCTCAAAAATTTGAATTTTTCTTCGAATCCATCAGCTCCAGCTCCTCTCCCACAGAGATCTCTTTATAATGCCCAAATCTTGTTTTCACTTAGACATTTCTGGTGTTTGGAGCTGGTTTTCCCCATTTTTTCACAGAGATTTAAGCAGGAAGAAATCCCCTAAATCACCTTCCATCATGTTTTCTCTGAGGTGCAGGTGTGGGAGGCTGTGCCAGTGTGAGCAAGAGAGTTTCCCACAGGAAAATCCAGGTGGAACAGCAGAAATTCAGACACTGTGACACCAAAATCATCTCCCTCTTCGTTATTTTCTTCTCTTTCTTAAAGGCTGCTGAAAAATCTCTTCTTCCTCTCAGTGCTTGCTCAAAAATTTGAATTTTTCTTCGAATCCATCAGCTCCAGCTCCTCTCCCACAGAGATCTCTTTATAATGCCCAAATCTTGATTTCACTTAGACATTTCTGGTGTTTGGAGCTGTTTTTTCCCATTTTTCTCACATTTAAGCAGGAACAAATCCCCTAAATCACCTTCCATCGTGTTTTCTCTGGGGTGCAGGTGTGGGAGGCTGTGCCAGTGTGAGCAAGAGAGTTTCCTGCAGGAAAATCCAGGTGGAACAGCAGAAATTCAGACACTGTGACACCAAAATCATCTCCCTCTTCGTTATTTTCTTTTCTGGTTTGGTTTTTTTTCAGGCCTGCTGAAAAATTTCTTCTTCCTCTCAGAGCTTGCTCAAAAATTTGAATTTTTCTTCGAATCCATCAGCTCCAGCTCCTCTCCCACAGAGATTTCGTTATAATGCCCAAATCTTGTTTTCACTTAGACATTTCTGCTGCTTGGAGCTGGTTTTTCCCATTTTTCACAGAGATTTAAGCAGGTACACAAGGCCTGAATTAACTTTTCTCCGAGGTGAAGACATTTCCGTGCCCAAACTCAGCTCTGCCTTTGGCAGCAGCGCTCAGAACGATTTTACAAAGCCCCAGTCCCTGTCTGGAACTTGTTAAATGTCAGTTTACAGCTCCCACCCTTCCCTGAGATGCTGGAGGTGGATGTTTAGACAAGGCTTTGAAGCAGGATGAGTAAGATTTCAGGGTTTTGTTGCTTGCTGTGTTCACTTGACTTTTATTTTGCAAAAATCTGGCAGTTTTCAGGCAAAAATATGAGGTTTTTTTAAATGCACACAAAATCCCCATTTCTTCTTCTTCTTCTATTTCGTCTCATTTCTGCTCAGATTTTAAGAATTGGGAATTGGAATTTAATCAAGTATTTGAGTTGACTGAGTGCTTTCCTCCACGAGCAGCCAGCCCCAAGCTCCTGCAGCACCAAGGAGCTACTTGGGGAAGGTCGTTAGGATTAGATGACCTCCAGAGGTTTCTTCCAACCTCAATTACTCCAGGATTTAATGGCTTAAAGATGAAATCCTTCCTTAGCCCTCCTAATGCACTCCTGATGTCATGGATCTAATGATAACAGGTTTTTCCCCCCAGATTCTCTTTGGCAATTCCCAGCCAAACCTCCCCAGGAACATCTGGATTTCTCCAGGATTTCTCTGGGTGTAAAACAGAGGGGGAAGAGCTGCACTGAGAGCATTTCTAATTTCCACCACCCCTCGGTGCAGGCCAGAGGGGAAATCCTGACAGAAATCACAGCAAATTATTTCCTAATGAAAAAAAAAAAAAAAAAAGCTTGAGCAGCTTCCCAAATTTTGGGAGGAAAGGGAAGCAGAGCAGCAAGGTCAGAGTTCTGAATTCCCACGGCTGGTCTGTCAGGGGGGTGTGAAAAAAAAAAAAAAAAAAGTATTTTTTTTCTCAGTTTGATAAAAAAAAAAAAAGGATTTGGAGAGGGCAGGTGGGTCTGGCTGCCTCCTCCCCAGAGCTCTGGGGTGGATCCAGAGCAGCAGAACGAAGATTTCTGAGCAAACAAAAACTCTGCAGGATGAGCATCCCTGCCCTGCTGCATTCCAAGCCTTTTTGTGCCCAAAAAGCACAAAATTCAGCTTTTCCCCCACTCAGAACCAAAGGGGGTTTGGTTATTTTGGGGATTAATGCTCCAAAGGGGTTTTTCCTCCATCCCAGGCACAGCAATGACCCCACACCACCACAAAATCCCAAATACTCTTGAAGAAAATGCAGAAATACCCAGATATGGTTTTATTCCCACATTTCCAAGGCTCTCTGTGCAGGCCGAGCTCCATTTCAGCCCAAAAAGCCCAAAATTCAGCTTTTCTCTCATTGACAACCAAAGGGGTTTGGTTATTTTGGAGGATTAATGCTCCAAAGGAGTTTTTCCTCCATCCCAAACCCAGCAATGACCCCACAGCACCACAAAATTCCAAATTCTCCTCAGAAAAACGCAGAAACAACACCCAGAACCTGCTTTGCTTTCATCCCCAGGCTCTCCGTGCAGGCCCGAGCTCCATTTCAGCCCAAAAAGCACAAAATTCAGGTTTTATCCCATTTAAAACCAAAGGGGGTTTGGTTATTTTGGGGATTAATGCTCCAAAGGGGATTTTCCTCCATCCCAGGCAAAGGAATTACCTCACATCACCACAAAATCCCAAATTCTCCGCAGAAAAACACAGAAACACCCAGCATTGCTTTTATCTCCACATTTCCAGGACTCTCTGTGCAGGCCTAAAGTCCATTTCAGACCTGCCAAGCCTTTTTGTGCCCAAAAAGCACAAAATTTAGTTATTCCTTCACCCAGAACCAAAGGGGGTTTGATTATTTTGGGGATTATTGCTCCAAAGGGTTTTTCCTCCATCCCAGACACAGCAATGACCCCACACCACCACAAAATCCCAAATTCTCCTCAGGAAAATGCAGGAACAACACCCAGAACTGCTTTGCTTTCATCCCCAGGCTCTCTGTGCAGGCCTGAGCTCAATTTCAGCCCAAAAAGCACAAAATTCAGGTTTTATCCCATTTAAAACCAAAGGGGGTTTGGTTGTTTGGGAATTAATGCTCCAAAGGGGTTTTTCCTCCATCCCAAACCCAGCAATGACCCCACAGCACTACAAAATTCCAAATTCTCCTCAGAAAAACACAGAAACACCCAGCTTTGCTCGTATCTCCATATTTTCCAGGACTCTCTGTGCAGGCCCTAGTTCCATTTCAGCCCTGCCAAGCCTTTTTGTGCCCAAAAACACAAAATTCAGATTTTCTCCCATTCAGAACCAAATGGGATTTGGTTATTTCAGGGATAATTGCTCCAAATGGGATTTTCCTCCATCCCAAACACAGCAACGACCCCACAGCACCACAAAATCCCAAATTCTCTTGAGGAAAATGCAGAAACAACACCCAGAACTGCTTTGCTTTCATCCCCAGGCTCTCTGTGCAGGCCTGAGCTCAATTTCAACCCTGCCAAGATCAAAAAGCACAAAATTCAGCTTTTCCCCCACATAGAACCAAAGGGGGTTTGGTTATTTCAGGGATAATTGCTCCAAAGGGGTTTTTCCTCCATCCCAGGCACAGCAATGACCCCACAGCACCACAAAATCCCAAATTCTCTTGAGGAAAATGCAGAAATACCCAGCTTTGCTTTTATCCCCAGGCTCTCTGTGCAGGCCCGAGCTCCATTTCAGCCCTGCCAAGATCAAAAAGCCCAAAATTCAGCTTTTCCCCCATTCAGAACCGAATGGGGTTTGGTTATTTTGGGGGATTATTGCTCCAAATGGGATTTTCCTCCATCCCAAACCCAGCCATGACCCCACCACAAAACCCCCACGTCCGAGCCCTCAGAACTCCCCATTTTTTCTTTAATTAACCCAGTTCTTGTCCCTTTCTGCTCCCTCAGAGCCACCCCTGAGCTCCAGGGCTGAGCTGGGCTCCTGCCGGGGCTGGATTCCCCCAGGAACCATTGCCCAGCCGTGTTTAATGGTCATGGAGGGGCAGGGAGCTGACAGAAATCACTGCTCAGAAATCACCTGGGCTCCCTGCAGGAATTTATTCTGCTTATTTTATTCTGGAACCCCTTCCAGGCCTGGATGAGTCCTCACCTTCCTCCTTGCTCTGAATATTTTTATTTTTTCAAAGCTCCCACCCTTGAGCTCACTGCAGGAATTTATCCCTCACCTTCCTCTCTGCTCTGAATATTTTTATTTTTTCAAAGTTCCCTGCAGGAATTTATCCCTCACCTTCCTCTCTGCTCTGAATATTTTTATTTTTTTGCAGCTCCCACCCTTGATCTCACTGCAAGAATTTATCCCTCACCTTCCTCTCTGCTCTGAATATTTTTATTTTTTTGCAGCTCCCACCCTTGATCTCACTGCAAGAATTTATCCCTCACCTTCCTCTCTGCTCTGAATATTTTTATTTTTTGCAGCTCCCACCTTCAGCTCACTACAAGAATTTATCCCTCACCTTCCTGAATATTTTCTGAATATTTTTATTTTTTGCAGCTCCCACCTTGAGCTCACTGCAGGAATTTATCCCTCACCTTCCTCTCTGCTCTGAATATTTTTATTTTTTCAAATTTCCCTGCAAGAATTTATCCCTCACCTTCCTCTCTGCTCTGAATATTTTTATTTTTTTGCAGCTCCCACCCTTGAGCTCACTGCAAGAATTTATCCCTCACCTTCCTCTCTGCTCCGAATATTTTTATTTCTTGCAGCTCCCACCTTCAGCTCACTGCAGGAATTTATCCCTCACCTTCCTCTCTGCTCCGAATATTTTTATTTTTTCAAAGTTCCCTGCAAGAATTTATCCCTCACCTTCCTCTCTGCTCTGAATATTTTTATTTTTTGAAGCTCCCACCTTGATCTCACTGCAGGAATTTATCCCTGGATGGATCCCCACCGTCCTCTCTGCTCTGAATATTCTTTTTTCTCTTTTTTTCCTTTTTTTTTTTTTATTTTTTTGCAGCAGACCAGCACAGCTGCAGGGCTGATTGATTTTAGCCCCACATCTCCAAGGATGCTTTGAGGAAACCCCAGTGAGAGACGCAGGCCTGGAGCCACGGGGAAACTGAACACAGGAACATTCTTTTCCTGAGCTGAAGAAAGACTCATTATGTGCCACGAGACCCTTCGGACGACATTTGTTTGCTTTCTTTGACGAGCAAAATGGATTTAAATTTAAAAAAAAATAAAATAAAAAATTGCCTCAAACAGTTGTGCCTTCTCCCCAAGTGACCTCGGTGGCATCCGTTTACCCACAGGGCTGGAGCAGCTCCAGCAGCTTTTGTTGAGACTTCCCCAGCCCAGAGGAGCTCCCCTCCTCCTGCAGGGATCTCTTCCAGCACTAAATGCTCTTTATTTCTTTTTTTTTTTCAATTTTTTTTCCCCTTCCCTCCCTCCTCTGGGCCTTGGCTGGAGCTGCAGCTCCCCAACCTCTGGGCTCGCTTTGTTTGGGGCTGAAAAGGAATTTTCTGCCAAACCCAGCCCTGAAGTGGCACCAAGCAGGTCCCTGCCCCTGCCCCTTCCCCTGCCCTGGCAGAGCTGGGTGCCATCGGGTGACAAGTGACAATTTGGTGCCCTCCCAGAGGTGCAAAAACATTTATTTATTTATTTTTCCCCAGTGCCACAACCCTTTCCTAAAAGGGTGAGAGTCTGTGGGGCTGCTGGGGGAGCATGAATGGAAATCCTACAACTGCTCATCCCTTATTTTGATTTATTCCTCTCAGGGGCTGGGTACAATCCCACTTTGCAGGGGAATGTGCCTGTGGAATTCATCCCCACGTGAAAAATGAGTGACCCAGCTTTGGGAAAGGACATTTTGGAGGGGATTTTCACCAGCCTCACGTGCTTTGTGTGCTCTCTCCTCCTCCCTCCTTTTCCTTTCCCCCTCTTTCATTTTCCTTTTCTTTTCTCCTTTTCCTTTCACCTTTTCCCTTTCCTCTTCTTTTCCCTTTTCCTTTCCACTTTCCTTTTCTTTTCCCCTTTTCCTTTTCTTTTTCCTTTTCCTTTCCACTTTCTTTTCCCCTGTTCCCTTTTCCTTTTCTTTTCCCCTTTTCCCTTTTCCTTTTCTCTTCCCCTTTCCCCTTTTCCTTTTCTTTTCCCCTTTTCCCTTTTCCTCTTCTTTTCCCTTTTCCTTTCCACTTTCCTTTTCTTTTCCCCTTTTCCCTTTTCCTTTTCTCTTCCCCTTTTCCCTTTTCCCCTTTTCCTTTTTCCCTTTTCCCTTTTCCTTTTCCCCTTCCCCACATTTCCCCCATTCCCAGATTTCCTGCTGCCTGTCACATCCCTCCGAGCCCCTGAGTCACCTCTGCAGGACCAGCATCCCTGTCCTGCTGCATTCCTGCATTCCCAGGCTCACAGAAAATTCAGGAATTCTGCCCGTGCTCCTCCTCGGGGCACTGAGCTGAGGGTGAAGGAAGGGGGGATCATCAGGAGGAAGCAGGGATGAGGGTCTGGAGGAAAATAAAGCATCCTCTGTGGGCTGAAGGCAGAACAAAGCTGGCCTTGTAGGAACTGGGGCTGAGCAGAGGAGAGCTCCAGCACCAAATCCAGGCCAGAAGAGGATTCAGCCCCGCAGGACGCCCGGATTTCCATCCCCCACGCTGAGCATTCCGCTAAAAAACCAACCCCTGGGGCAGGCACAGCCTTCTCTCTCAGGATTTCTCACAGAGGAGCACAGAGGGAAGAAAGAGAAAACCATTTCTATTCCTGCTCCTTGTTTTTCCCATGTGGAATGTGCTTGGAGGATTGTTTCCCTGGGGTGATGCTTGGTTGGATTCTGGTGAGGATTGTTTGAGCCTGGTGGCCAACCCAACCCAATCCAATCCAATCCAATCCAACCCAATCCAATCCAACCCAATCCAACCCAACCCAACCCAACCCAACCCAACCCAATCCAACCCAACCCAATCCAATCCAACCCAACCCAACCCAATCCAATCCAATCCAATCCAATCCAACCCAATCCAACCCAACCCAACCCAACCCAACCCAACCCAATCCAACCCAACCCAATCCAATCCAACCCAACCCAACCCAATCCAATCCAATCCAATCCAATCCAATCCAACCCAACCCAATCCAATCCAACCCAACCCAACCCAATCCAATCCAATCCAACCCAACCCAACCCAACCCAACCCAATCCAATCCAACCCAATCCAACCCAACCCAATCCAATCCAACCCAACCCAACCCAATCCAATCCAATCCAACCCAACCCAACCCAACCCAACCCAATCCAACCCAACCCAACCCAACCCAACCCAATCCAACCCAACCCAACCCAACCCAACCCACCTGTGGCTGCACTCTCAGAGAGGGTCATGAGTTGTGGGTTAGATTTGGGAGTTAGAAAAGCAGGTTTGTAGTTTAGTATCTCATTTCAATAGTATATTCATGGGTTATGGCATAGTTATAATAAAGAAATCATTCAGGCTCTGAGCTGGAGTCAGACTTTTCCTCCCCCCGGGCTCACCTGCATTTACACCAAACCCCCACTCCTGGATTTCCTGCTTCTCCAGCCCCACAGCTCAGGGGGGAAAAAAGGGGAAGGAAAAGGAGGGAGGGGGAGAGAGAGAGCACACAAAGCACGTGAGGCTGGTGAAAATCCCCTCCAAAATGTCCCTTCCCAAAGCTGGGTCACTCGGGGAGACAATACAGCTGTTATAATTCACGCTACTGAAATCAGAAATTAACTGTTTCTTAATTACATTATAAGCATTTCTTTTCTTATCAGTCTTAGCTACACTACGTTGTACATACCTCAAAGTCAATAATCTAAAATTACCCTTCATAACTTTAGAATCATGCATCACTCTGCACCGTAATTCCAAAATTATGAAGGGTAATTCATAATTATGGTAATGATGATGGTAATTATGAATTACCCGTCATCATTTTAGAATTGTGCATCAAGACTCAGTGCACCTTCCACAGTTCTGTCTCTCTAAAGTCACCCAGCCTTGTCCGTAAGGTTCTGTTAAAACTCATTTCCAGCTCTATTTCTCTTTGAATAATGTTTGTCCTGGTCTGTAACATTTTTTAAATGAAATTTCTAATCTCAAAATTTACATACAAATCCACACCAGCTGTTCCTTCTGTCAAGCTTTAAGAATTCCATTTCCCTTTCAAAAACATCCTATTCTACAGCATTTAAAAAATAAAATTTATCTCAAATTTTGCATACAAACCCACACCATGTGAGCCTTCTGCCAAGCTTTAATTCCATTTCCCTTTCAAAAATGTCCCATTCTACAATATTTTAAAAATCAAATTTATCTCAAATTTTACATACAAAATTTGTATTCTACATTTTAAATCAAATTTCTAATCCCAAATTTTGCACACAAATACCGTGTGAGCCTTCTGCCAAACTTTAATTCCATTTCTCCCTCAACAATGAAATTTCTACAAAATTTTTAAATTATTAATTATTAATTTTAGATTTTTAAATCTACAAAATTCTACAGCATTTAAAAAACAAATTTCTAATTTCAAATTTTACATACAAATCCACACCAGCTGTTCCTTCTGTCAAGCTTTAAGAACTCCATTTCCCTTTCAAAAACATCCTATTCTGCAGCATTTTAAAAATCAAATTTATCTCAGACTTTACATACAAAATTTGTATTCTACATTTTAAATCAAATTTCTAATCCCAAATTTTGCATACAAATACCGTGTGAGCCTTCTGCCAAGCTTTAATTCCATTTCTCTCTTAAAAATATCCTATTCTACAATATTTTAAATATCAAATTTATCTCAAATTTTACATACAAACCCACACCGTGTGAGCTTTCTGTCAAGCTTTAATTCCATTTCTCCCTCACCATTTTCTGCCCTATTCCACATTTTAAATCAAATTTATCTCAAAATTTACATACAAACCCACACCATGTGTTCCTTCTGTCAAGCTTTAAGAATTCCATTTCTCTCTCAACAATGTCCCATTCTACAGCTTTAAAAAATCAAATTTATCTCATTTTTTACATACAAAATTTGTGTTCTACATTTTAAATCAAATTTCTAATCCCAAATTTTGCATACAACTACCGTGTGAGCCTTCTGCCAAGCTTTACTTCCATTTCCCTTTCAAAAATATCCTATTCTACAATATTTTAAATATCAAATTTAAACCCACACCGTGTGAGCCTTCTCTCAAGCTTTAATTCCATTTCTCCTTCACCATTCTCTGTCCTATTCCACATTTTAAATCAAATTTATCTCAGACTTTACATACAAAATTTGTGTTCTACATTTTAAATCAAATTTCTAATCCCAAATTTTGCATACAAATACCGTGTGAGCCTTCTGCCAAGCTTTAATTCCATTTCTCTCTTAAAAATATCCTATTCTACAGCATTTAAAAAATCAAATTTATCTCAAATTTTGCATACAAACCCACACCGGGTGAGCCTTCTGCCAAGCTTTAATTCCATTTCTCCCTCACCATTTTCCGCCCTATTCCACATTTTAAATCCAATTTTTCCACACACTAGGCTAAGATTTTAGGAATTCTCTATTAAATCCATTTCCCACAAAAAAAAAAAAAAAAAAAAACAAAAATAATAATAATAATAATAATAATAATAATAATAATAATAATAATAATAAAAGGTTTCCTCGATTTGCCAACCTCCTGGTGGGAGAGAAAAGCCAAGAAAAAAGCAGATAAAAAGCAGATAAAAAGCAGATAAAAGTTCTCTCTAGTGGGGCAAGAACAGGTCCTGGCAGGCAATTAAATCCATTTAAAATTTAAATTATTTAAAGTTAAAATTTAAATTTTTTACTGGCACTGCAGCCACGCCTCTCCAATCCGCTTCAGCTGCCAAGCTGGAGCTGAGCCACAGGTGAACACTGAAATATTTCCATTTTAATATTTAATTTTAATTTAATTTAAACATTTTAAATGGTAACATTTCAATCACGGGACTGCAAACATTCAAAATAAAGCGAATTTTCCTTGTGGGAAATGGGATTTATAAGGTTGGACGCAGAGCGAATTAATTATGAGTTAATTATGTTAATTATGAGGAGGGTTTTAATCGGGTTTTTGTTAATGGCACCAATCTGCTCTGGGAGGTGTTCTGGAAAAAGAGAATAATTCCTACACTGGGATGGGAAAACTTTTTAATTTTTTTTTTTTTTTTAATTTTAATTTTTTTTAATTTTTAAAAATTTTAAAAAATCAATTTTTTTAAAAAAAATTTAAAATTAAAATTTTTAATTAATTTTAATTTTAATTTTTTTATTTTAAAAATTAAAAAATGAATTCTAAAAAAAATATTTTTTAAAAAAATAATTTTAAATTTTTTTTAATTTTAAATTTTTTTTCCTTTTTTAAAATTTTAACTTATTCCTTTTTTAATTTTAATAAGTCAATTTTTAATTTTCTTTTTAATTCAAAATTAAAATTTTAATTTCATTTAAAAATCAAATTTCTGCCTCTTCCACAAGGCTGAATATTTCAACTTGGTTCTTCTTTCCCCTTCCAACATCACAATTTCTCAAAATTCAAGGTGCAAACTCTGAATATTTCAACTTGGTTCTTTTTTTTTTATTCCTTCTAAAATCAGCATTTCTCAATATTTGGGGTGTAAATCTCAATAATTCAACTTGGTTATTCTTTTTCCTTCCTATTGACTTCAGCATTTCTCAATATTCAACCTGTAAATTCTGAATATTTCAACCTGATTCTTCTTTTGTCCTTCTCATGTCAGAGTTTCTCAATATTTGAGGTGTAAATTCTGAATATTTCAACCTGATTCCTTTTTTTTCCTTCCAAAATCAGCATTTCTCAAAATTTGGGGTGTAAAGTCTCAATAATTAAAATTGGTTCTTTTTCATTCCTTCCAACATCACAATTTCTCAAAATTCAAGGTGTAAACTCTGAATATTTCAACTTGGTTCTTTTTTTTTATTCCTTCTAAAATCAGCATTTCTCAATATTTGGGCTGTAAATCTCAATAATTCAACTTGGTTATTCTTTTTCCTTCCTATTGACTTCAGCATTTCTCAATATTCAACCTGTAAATTCTGAATATTTCAACTTGATTCTTCTTTTGTCCTTCTCATGTCAGAGTTTCTCAATATTTGAGGTGTAAATTCTGAATATTTCAACCTGATTCCTTTTTTTTTCCTTCTAAAATCAGGATTTCTCAATATTTGGGGTGTAAATTCTGAATATTTCAACTTGGTTCTTTTTTTTTTTTCCTTCTAAAATCAGCATTTCTCAATATTTGAGGTGTCAACTCTGACTAATTCAATTTGATTTTTTTTTTCCCTTCTAAAATCAGAGTTTCTCAATATTCAAAGTGTAAACTCTGAATATTTCAACCTGATCCTTTTTTTTTTCCTTCTGACATCAGCACTTCTCAATATTCAAGGTGTAAATTCTGAATATTTCCACCTGATCCTTTTTCCTTCCTATTAACTTCAGGATTTCTCAATATTTGCGTTGTAAATTCTGAATATTTCAACCTGATTCTTCTTTTTTTCCTTCTGACATCAGCATTTCTCAATATTCAACCTGTAAACTTTGAATATTTCAACCTGATTCTTTTTTTTTTTCCTTCTAACATCAGCATTTCTCAATATTTGGGATGTAAATCTCAATAATTCAACTTGGTTCTTCTTTTCCCTTCTCATGTCAGCATTTCTCAATATTTGAGGTGTAAATTCTGAATATTTCAACCTGATTCTTTTTCCTTCCTATTAACGTCAGGATTTCTCAATATTTGCGTTGTAACATCTGAATATTTCAACCTGATTCTTCTTTTTTTCCTTCTGACATCAGCACTTCTCAATATTTGGGCTGTAAAGTCGGAATAATTCAACTGGGTTCTTCTTTTTCCTTCCTATTAACTTCAGGATTCCTCAATATTCAACCTGTAAACTCTGAATATTTCAACTGGGTTCTTCTTTTCTCTTCTCATGTCAGGATTTCTCAATATTTGAGGTGTAAATTCTGAATATTTCAACTTGATTCTTTTTTTTTCCTTCTGACATCAGCAATTCTCAATATTCAACCTGTAAACTCTGAATATTTCCACCTGATCCTTTTTCCTTCCTATTAACTTCAGGATTTCTCAATATTTGCGTTGTAAATTCTGAATATTTCAACCTGATTCTTCTTTTTTTCCTTCTGACATCAGCAATTCTCAATATTCAAGGTGTAAACTCTGAATATTTCCACCTGATTCTCTTTTTTTTTTCCTTCTGACATCAGCATTTCTCAATATTTGGGATGTAAATCTCAATAACTCAACTGGGTTCTTCTTTTCCCTTCTCATGTCAGGATTTCTCAATATTCAACCTGTAAACTCTGAATATTTCAACTGGGTTTTTTTTTTTTCCTTCCAACATCAGCATTTCTCAATATTTGGGATGTAAATTCTGAATATTTCAACTTGATTCTTTTTTTTTCTTTCTGACATCAGCATTTCTCAATATTCAACCTGTAAACTCTGAATATTTCAACCTGATTCTTTTTTTCCCTTCTGACATCAGCAATTCTCAATATTCAAGGTGTAAACCCTGAATATTTCAACTCAATTCCTTTTTTTTTTCCCTTTCTACCCCCAGGATTTCCCACTCCTCGAGGCGCTCACAATTTAAATATTCCCCCTCTGCACATCCTCCAACCCTCCCGAAAGAGCCAAGCTCCTTTCTCCAGCCCCAGCTCTTGTTCTCCCTCTCACAGGCAGCCTCTGTCTGGCCAGGGGGGGAAAACACTTCATAATTCCAGGCTTAAATAAGTGTTTTTTGGTAAAAGTCCAGCTTTGAGAGCTGCGTTTGTTTTTGTGGCAGAGCAGAGTGATGCTGCCTGCATGCTAAAAAAGCTGGCCCGGAGCCCACAGACACGCAGAGAATAAATAAATTAATTTAAAATAATAAATAAATGAAGGCATCCATCAGCGCTGACGGCAGCAGGAAAAGGGGCAGTGCCATGTGGGACAAACATCTGGACAGACATCTGGACACTGAGGTCACAGCTCTGGCTCACGTGGATGGGCAGCACGGGGGGGGGATGAGAGATGGGGGAAAAAGGGGGGAAAAGTGGGAAAAGAGTAAGGATAGGGGGGAAAAAATGGGGAAAAGTGGGTAAAGAGTAAGGATGGGGGGAAAAATTGGGGAAAAGTGGGTAAAGACTAAGGGAAAAATGGGAAAATTGGGTAAATCCTAATGATACAGGGGGGAAAAGGGGGTAAAGAGTAAGGATAGGGGGAAAAAATTGGGAAAAGTGGGTAAAGACTAAGGGAAAAATGGGAAAATTGGGTAAATCCTAATGATACAGGGGGGAAAAAGGGGAAAAGTGGGTAAAGCCTAAGGATGGGGGGAAAAATGGGGAAAAGTGGGTAAAGAGTAAGGATAGGGGGGAAAAATTGGGGAAAAGTGGGTAAAGATTAAGGATAGGGGAAAAAAATGGGGAAAACTGGGTAAAGAGTAAGGATAGGGGGAAAAAAGGGGGAAAGTGGGTAAAGAGTAATGATGGGTGCAAAAAAATGGGGAAAAGAGGCTAAAGCCTAATGATAGGGGGAAAAAAAGGGGGAAAAGTGGGTAAAGAGTATGGATAGGGGGGAAAATGGGAAAATTGGGTAAATCCTAATGATGGGGGGAAAAAAGGGGAAAAAGTGGGAAAAGACTAAGGATAGGGGAAAAAAAATGGGGAAAAGTGGGTAAAGATTAAGGATAGGGGAAAAAAATTGGGGAAAAGTGGGTAAAGACTAATGATGGGGGAAAAAATTGGGGAAAAGTGGGTAAAGACTAAGGATGGGGGGGGAAAGGGGGAAAAGTGGGTAAAGAGTAAGGATAGGTGGGAAAAAAATGGGGAAAAGTGGGTAAAGAGTAAGGATAGGGGGGAAAAAGGGGGAAAGTGGGTAAAGACTAAGGGAAAAATGGGAAAATTGGGTAAATCCTAATGATACAGGGGGGGAAAAGGGGAAAAGTGGGTAAAGACTGAGGATGGGTGCAAAAAAATGGGAAAAAGTCAGTAAAGCCTAAGGATAGGTGCAAAAAAATGGGAAAAGTGGGTAAATCCTAATGATACAGGCGGAAAAATAGGGGGAAAGTGGGTAAATCCTAATGATATGGGGGAAAAAAAAAGGAAAAAGTGGGTAAAGCCTAAGGATAGGGGGGAAAAATGGGGAAAAATGGGTAAAGCCTAATGATAGGTGGGGAAAAAAAGGGAAATAAAGGTGGATAAAGCCTCATGATAGGCCAAAAAAAGGCGGGGGGGAAGGTGGATAAATCCTAATGATAGGGGGAAAAAAAGGTGGATAAATCCTAATGACAGCCAAAAAAAAGGGAAATAAAGGTGGATAAATCCTAATGATAGGGAAAAAAAAGGTGGATAAATCCTAATGGCAGACAAAAAAAAAGGGGAAATAAAGGTGGATAAATCCTAATGCCAGACCAAAAAAAAGTGAAATAAAGGTGGGTAAATCCTAATGGCAGACCAAAAAAAGGGAAATAAAGGTGGATAAATCCTAATGCCAGACAAAAAAAAAAAGAAAAAGGGAAAAAAAGGCGGATAAATCCTAATGGATGCTGAGTGAGCAGAGGACTGATGAACGCATTTCCTGCCTCACTTCACGGCCAAGTCCCATGACTCCGTGACTCCGGAGCTGTCACCTCAGCTGGCACTGCCCATCAGCAGGAAGAGCGGGATCTCCTGCAGAATTCCAGGGAAACCACGCGCGGCGGGACCCTCCCCACAACCCCCCCACGCAGCCGCGGCAATGACGGAGCCGCGCTCGCCCGGCTGCTTCGGGTCAGCTCCGCGGCCACACGCGGCCACCAAAGCGACAATTCGGCAGCCCAGCCTGGGCCACGGAGCGCCGCGACGCTTCTGCACGGAGCGGTCCGGAAAAACCATTAAATGGTTAAGAAACCATTTCTAAACAAAACGCGAGCTGGTTTGGGGTTTGTCGGGTTGGTTGTTTTTTTTTGTTTTTTTTTTTTTTTTCCCTAATAAACACAAGATTCCGAGAAGGAACAGCACGGACCATCTGCAGGAAGCAGAAAACCCCCCCCAATAACTCCTTCCCCTGCACACACAGGTCGCTCCTGCCCGGCTTTTGTCTGCATTTGGCTCACGCAGGCGGCGCAGAGGCGGCGGGGATCGCTCCCTGCGGGAGCTCGGCTCCTCCCCGGGCAGCAGCAGCAGCAGAGCCGAGCCCCTCGGGACACGCAGCCGGGATGCTCCCGGCACAAGGGAGCGGCAGCGCCCGGAGCATCCCTTCCTTTCCCTTCCTTTCCCTTCCCTTCCCTTCCCTTCCCTTCCCTTCCCTTCCCTTCCCTTCCCTTCCCTTCCCTTCCCTTCCCTTCCCTTCCCTTCCCTTCCCTTCCCTTCCCTTCCCTTCCCTTCCCTTCCCTTCCCTTCCCTTCCCCGCCAGCCCCGGGCGCTCCGCAGCGGCCTGAGGAGGATGCGAGCACAGCCAAGCCGGAGCCTTTGTTGTCACAGCCCAGATTCCTCCCAGACCGCTTAAAAAAAAAAAAAAAATTAAAAAAATAATAAAAAAAAAAAAATCCGCCCTCCGAGAGATGGGGATGTGAGCGCATGGAAAATGAGCGCGCTCCGCAGCCGGGGATGCGCGCTCCCAGCGGGACCGGGCGCTGGCGAGCGCCAGGAATCCCGAATTGTTCCATCCCCGAAGGCGGCGGGGGAGGGCGGGATGCGGGACACGGAGGGCTGCGGGGACGGGGGGCACGGAAGGGAGGCCGCGGGGAACGGGAAGCCGGGATGCGGGAGGGATGCGGGCACGGCAGGGCAACGCCTGCGGCCCGGCGCATCCCCGGCTGAGCGCGCTGGGCCCCGGCTCCGGCCCCTCCCGGGCCCGGTCCCTCTGCCGGGGCGCGGCCCTGCCCGTCCTTCCGTCCCCCCCCCCCCCGCTTTCCCGAGCCATTCCCGGGGCGGCCGCGGAGCCCCTGCGCTTACCGGAACCGGGGCGAGTCCTTGATGCACTCCTCGAACTCCACCGTCATCCTGCCGGCTCGGCCGCGCTGCGCTCAGCGGAGGAAGCGCATCGCCCGCCGGCTCCGAGACGCGCGGGCAGCGCCCGCCCCCCGCCCCGGCCCGCCTCCCTGCCGCGGAACCGGGCACGGCACCGGCACCGGCCCGCCTCCCACGGAACCGGGGATAGACCGGGAGCGGCCCAGCCTCCTGCAGAACCGGCTACGGCACCGGGAACGGCTCAGCCGCCCGCGGAACCGGCTACGGCACCGGGAACGGCTCAGCCGCCCGCGGAACCGGCTACGGCACCAGCCCGCCTCCCTCGGCACCGTTCCGGAACCGGGGATAGCACCGGGAACGGCCCAGCCTCCCGCGGAACCGGGCACAGCACCGGCACCGGCCCCGGCCCCGGCCCCGGCCCGCCTCGCGGCACCGCCACGGCGCTGACACGGAACGGGCCCGCCTCCCGCAGTAGCGGGGACGGCCCCCGGTACAGCCCCGCCACGGCTCCGATCCGCCGCCCGCAGCACCGACACGGCACCGGGAACAGCGCGGGCCCGCCTCCCGCGGGGCCGCGCACAGAACCGGACCGGACACCGGACACCGGACACGGCACGGACACAGTGCTGACCCCGTCCTGCACACCGGACACAGCATGGACACAGCACGGACACGGCACGGACACAGCATGGACACAGCACGGACACAGCATGGACACAGCACGGACACCACACAGACACGGCATGGACACAGCTCGGACACGGCACGGACACAGCACAGACACAGCATGGACACAGCATGGACACAGCACGGACACGGCATGGACACGGCACAGACACAGCACGGACACGGCACGGACACAGCACGGACACAGCATGGACACAGCACAGACACAGCACGGACACAGCACGGACACAGCATGGACACAGCATGGACACAGCACGGACACAGCATGGACACAGCACAGACACACCATGGACACGGCACGGACACAGCACGGACACAGCACGGACACAGCTCGGACACAGCACAGACACAGCATGGACACGGCACGGACACAGCACGGACACAGCACGGACACAGCTCGGACACAGCACAGACACAGCATGGACACGGCACGGACACAGCACGGACACAGCACGGACACAGCTCGGACACAGCACAGACACAGCATGGACACGGCACGGACACCTCATGGACACCACACAGACACGGCATGGACACAGCTCGGACACGGCACGGACACAGCACAGACACAGCACAGACACAGCATGGACACAGCATGGACACAGCATGGACACAGCACGGACACAGCATGGACACAGCACAGACACACCATGGACACGGCACGGACACAGCACGGACACAGCACGGACACAGCTCGGACACAGCACAGACACAGCATGGACACGGCACGGACACAGCACGGACACAGCACGGACACAGCTCGGACACAGCACAGACACAGCATGGACACGGCACGGACACAGCATGGACACCACACAGACACGGCATGGACACAGCTCGGACACGGCACGGACACAGCACAGACACAGCACAGACACAGCATGGACACAGCATGGACACAGCACGGACACGGCATGGACACAGCATGGACACAGTACGAACACAGCATGGACACGGCACGGACACGGCACAGACACAGCACGGACACAGCACGGACACAGCTCGGACACGGAACGGACACCACACAGACACAGCACGGACACAGCGCTGACCCTGTCCCACACACCAGACACAGCACGGACACGGCACGGACACGGCACGGACACGGCATGGACACAGCATGGACACAGCGCTGACTCCCTCCCGCACACCGGACACAGCACGGACACGGCACAAACACAGCTCGGACACAGCATGGACACAGCACGGACACCTCACGGACACAGCACGGACACGGAACGGACACCGCACGGACACAGCACAGACACAGCACGGACACAGCGCTGACCCTGTCCCACACACCAGACACAGCACGGACACGGCATGGACACAGCACAGACACAGCACAGACACAGCACTGACTCCCTCCCGCACACCGGACACAGCATGGACACAGCTCGGACACAGCTCGGACACCTCACGGACACAGCTCGGACACAGCGCTGGCCCCTCCGGCCACCCCCGGCCCCCCGGCTGTGCTGGGTGGGAGTCACGGGCGCGTCCCCTGTCCCCAGCTCCGTGGATTCTGCCAGGCTGGGAAGGAGCTCGGAGACCCCAGGAACCCTCAGCCTTGGAGGGCGCTTGGGGCCCAGCTCAGCACCCCCAAACCGCAGCACCCAGAGGCCCCTCCGGGGCTGGGGACCCCACCGCCTCCCCGGGCAGCCGTTCCAAAGCCTGAGCACCCCAAGTTTTCCAGTGTCTGATGGGAATCTCCCCTGCCTCAGCTTCCTCTCCTCCTCCTGTCGCTGCGGGCACGGCAGAAGAGCCGAGCCCCCACCTGAAGAGCCCCTCCTGTCAGGGACTTGTGAGTGCTGAGGCTCCCCTGAGCCTTCTCTTCTCGAGCCTGACCAAACCCAGCTTCCTCAGCTGTTCCCCAGGAGCCATTTTCACACTTTGGGAGCCTCGCTGGCCTCCCCTGGGCACCCTCCAGCCCCTCCACGTCCTTTTCAAAGTGAAGCCATCGGCTCCAACCCGTGAGCCAGCTCCACCTGGGCACCCAGGCCTGGCACGCCGTTAAAAGCCTGCAGGGATGGGGACTCCAGCAGCTCCCTGGGCAGCCCATTCCAATATCCAGTGGCCCTTTCCATGAAGGAAATGTTTTCTGTTCCTCCTCGGGTGAGGGTGAGGCCCAGAGGACGCTCGGGACAGGCGTGGCTCGGGGCTGAGCTGGCTGTGACGCCAGCTCGGGTGGGTTGTGGCAACCTCAGGGGCAGCTGGTCGTGTCAGGGAGGAAGGTTTTATCATGAGGGTGTTAAAACAGTGTCAAAGATTGCCCAGAGGGGTTTGGCTGGAAATATTCCTATCCCTGGAAACATTCGAGGTCAGGCTGAGCAAGCTGGCCTGGTGGAAGGTGACCCTGATCGAGGCATGGGGTTGGAATAGCTGGATTTGAGCTTTCCCATCCAAACCATTCCTTGATTTCCAGAATAGCTGGATTTGAGCTTTCCCATCCAAACCATTCCTTGATTTCCAGAATAGCTGGATTTGAGCTTTCCCATCCAAACCATTCCCTGATTTCCAGAATAGCTGGATTTGAGCTTTCCCATCCAAACCATTCCCTGATTTCCAGAATAGCTGAAATTCAACTTTCCAATCCAATCCATTCCATGATTTCCAGGCAGGATTTCCTGAATTTCAGCTTTCCAATCCAAACCATTCCTTGATTTCCAGAATAGCTGGATTTCAGTTTTCCAATCCAAACCATTCCTTGATTTCCAGAATAGCTGGATTTCAGCTTTCCAGTCCAAACCACTCCATGATTTCCAGGCAGGATTTCCTGAATTTCAGTTTTCCAATCCAAACCATTCCTTGATTTCCAGAATAGCTGGATTTCAGCTTTCCAGTCCAAACCACTCCATGATTTCCAGGCAGGAATTCCTGAATTTCAACATTCCAATCCAAACCACTCCTTGATTTCCAGGCAGGATTTCCAGGCAGGAAGAACAAGCCCATCCCAAGGGTAAAACTCCATAACCAGCAGCAGCATTGGCACCAATCCTGCCCCTCCTTAATCCAGAATTTTCCACAGGCAGTGGATTTGCTGCTGGGGATAAATCTGCGGGAATCACGCGGGCAAGGAGCACATCTGGATTTGTGGGTCCAGCTCAGACGAACTCTGTTGCCACAGGACAGGCAGCAAAATGTGGTGTGGCTAATTAAGGTTAATTAATCCTGATCTTCCGCCCACCCCGCACCACAGACGCGGCAGCAGCGACCGCATCGTTCACTGGTGGCTTGAGATGAACTTTCTGTGAACTGAGACCAGGGCCCGACGTGGAAATCCCATTTTTTAAAGAAAATTCTACACCTAAACTGAAGCCGCGAGTGAAGCAAGAGGCCCAGGGCGGCCTGGCAGATGTCACAAGGAGGCCTCACCCAGCCACGGACAGGAGAGTGGGGAAATGAGGCGAAATTTGATGTTTAATGCCATTTTTGTACAGAAATTAACACCAAATTCACCTCCAGACCAGGCTCTCATTCCCATCTGAGTTCCCAGAAGTGAAATTTGATGTTTAATGCCATTTTTGTACACAAATTAGCACCAAAATTCACTTCTAGACCAGGCTCTCATTTCCATCTGAGTTCCCAGAAGTGAAATTTGAGTTTAATGCCATTTTTGTACACAAATTAGCACCAAATTCACCTCCAGACCAGGCTTTCATTTCCATCTGAGTTCCCAGAAATGAAATTATGTTTAATGCCATTTTTGCACACAAATTACAGCAAAAATTCACCTCCAGAGCAGGCTCTCATTTCCATCTGAGTTCCCAGAAGTGAAATGAGGTGAAATTTGACATTTAATGCCATTTTTAATGCCATTTTTGCACAGAAATTACAGCCAAAATTCACCTCTAGACCAGGCTCTTGTACCCAGACCTTGATTTGTCGGCCACAGCCAAGAGTGAGAGCAAAAATCTGAATTATTTAAGCGTTATCAGAGGCTGGAGTGTTCTGAGGAATTCAGGGGAAGGAATTAGCCCTGGCCCAGGAGAAGGAGCTCTTGTGGTTTCTGGCTTTGTGAGGAAAAACCAACCTTTTCTATCCCGTGGTGCCTCCAGCGATGCCTTTTTGTGCTACCCAAAAACAGAGGCCAGAATGAAGAGAAGAGACAAAATTAGGAGAATTAAAAGCAATTCTGTTTATTGAAGGGCCCTCAGGTACATTTAGGGCAGATAAAACCCCCCAAAAAATGGACAGCGAGTCACAGGTTTTTATATTTTTATAAGTTTGGTCCATTTGCATATTGGGGGTGAATCTCCCAATTACAGCTTCAGGTAATGAAGGGATTTATTCCAAGTTTCCTCCCCCCAAAATCGTTCTTGTTTAACTTTTTTTTGGGGGCCTGAGGCAGTGAGGTGTCCTTGATTGCCAGGCCTGGAGAGGAATTGCTGTGTCTGCCCAAAATGGGAAGACAGTAAGTTACACTGTACGTGGAATTTAGATATATTAAAAATCTATTTAAATAGATTGAATAGATTTTAAATATATTAAATATATTAAATATATTTAAAATACAGTGAATATATTTAATATAGTATAATAATATAATAATACATTATATTATATTATATTATATTATATTATATTATACTATATTATATTATATTATATTATATTATATTATATTATATTATATTATATTATATATTATATATTATAATATATATTATAATATAATAACATATTATAATATAATATAATAATATATTATAATATAATAATACAGTGAATATATAGTTAATATATTAAAATATATTTAATATATTAAAATAGAATTTATTAAAAAATAAAAATATCTACTTATGATATAATATATAATCATAAAATATATAAATATATAACATATAAAATATTTTTAAAAATATTAAAAATATATTAAAAATATAGAAGTTAAGATCCTAAGGCATCACCAGCAGGGATGGAGACGAGCAGCTCCTGCCTGCACAAGGCCAGGGACTGGAAATCCCCCTCCCCTCCAGGGCTGAGATTCATCACTTCCATTTGAAGAGCCTGTTTGCCCTGAAAGCTGCCTGGCTTGTGCCATTCCCAGACTTGCATCAGGGGAATTTTCCTCTCCAGGGATTTTTCCCTCCCTCTCCCTGCTTTGCCCACGAGTTGGGTGTCTCTTCGTGCTGGTTTGAGGTCCTTGCCCATCCAGACATTGCAGCTGAGTGTGCCAGGAGGAGTTTTAAATACAGATTACAGGCTTTGAGAACATCTGCAGCCTTTGTGTTGTACCATTTTCTTGGTTTATTTCTGTCCCTGGAGCTGTTATTTCCTCTCAGCTGTTTCTGACCCATCCTTCCAGCCTGAACTAGATGGTTTGGGATTGCCTGGAACGCCCTGTGCTGGCAGGATTTGGGTTGGAAGGGACCTCAAAAATCATTCAGTTCCCACCCAGGGTGCTCCAACCTGGCCCTGGACACTTCCAGGGATCCAGGGGCAGCTGCTCTGGGAATTCCACTCCAAGGAAGCCATTCCCTGTGTCCTGCCACTCCGTCCCTTGTCCCCAGTCCCTCTGCAGCTCTCCTGGAGCCCCTTCAGACCTGGAAGGAGCTCTGAGGTCTCCCTGGAGCTTCTCTTCTCCAGGTTTTTAACATTCCCAGCTCTCCCAGCCTGGGAGCACCTCTTGTGGCCCCTGCTTTATGTGTTTTCTTAGCTGAAATCAATACAACAATATTATTATTATGTTTTTTATTATTACTATGAATTTCTTTCATCCAACTGAGTCGCAGGCAGCACAGCTGGAGAGCTGAGGAGCAGCCGAGGGGAAGCACAGGGCTCCAGAGGGGTTTGATGTTTGCACAACGTCCCAGTTCCCTCCCATCAGCACATCCTGACTCCCATCAGCACATCCCCAACTCCCGTGGTCACACCCCAGGTCCCCATCAGCACATCCCAGATCCACATGAGCACATCCCAGTTCCACATGAGCACATCCCAGATCCACATGAGCACATCCCGAGCACATCCCACATCCCAGATCCACATGAGCACATCCCAGTTCCACATGAGCACATCCCAGATCCCCATGAGCACATCCCAGATCCCAGTGAGCACATCTCGAGCACATCCCAGTTCCCCATAAGCACATCCCCGGTCCCCATCAGCACATCCAATGTCCCCACGATCACATCCCCGCTCGCCCCCCAGCCCATCCCCATTCCCCACCAGCCCATCCCGTTCCCCACGAGCCCATCCCCACTCGCCCCCCAGCCCATCCCATCCCGTTCCCCACCAGCTCATCCCGGTTCCCCCCAGCCCATCCCGTTCCCCATGATCACATCCCGTTCCAGCTCATCCCGTTCCCGAGCCCGCCCCGCTCTCTCCCTGGCCCCGCCGGGCCGAGCCGTGCCGACCTGAGCCATACCGTACCGTGCCGTGCCGTGCCGCGGCGGAAGCGGCGGCGCCGTTCGGGGGAAGGGGCGGCGCTGCCCGGCCGCGCTGCCCGGCGCGCTCCGCTCCGTGCCGGGCTCTGTCCGGGCCTGCCCCGGGTGGTGCCCCAGCCATGGCCGGTGCCCCTGCCCGGTACCTGGTGTTCTTTCAGTACTTTGGCACCAGGTACAGGTACGTGCCCCGCCGGGCCCCAGCCACGTGCGGGAGCGGAGCAGCGAGGGGAGGGATGGAGAGAGCAGGGCTGGGAGAGCGGGGCTTGGGACAGAGCCTGGGATAGACAGGACAGAGCTTGGGGACAGAACCTGCGGACAGAGCCTGGGGACAGAGCCTGGGGACAGACAGGACAGAACCTGGGGACAGAGCCTGGGGACAGACAGGACAGAGCCTGGGGACAGAGTTTGGAGAGGGTAGAGTTTAGGTATAGAGTTTGGAGATAGAGTTTGGAGAAGACAGATTTTGGAGAGAGCAGTGTTTGGGGATAGAGCTTGGAGAGGGCAGAGTTTGGGGATAGAATTTGGAGAGAGCAGGGCCTGGGGATAGAGCTTGGAGAGGGCAGAGTTTGGAATGGCAGGATTTGGAGAGCAGGGTTTGGGGAGAGCAGAGTTTGGGATGACAGAATTTGGGCAGGCCAGAGTTTGGGCAGGAAGCAATGAGAGCAGAGTTTGAGCTGGCAGAATTTAGACAGCAGAGTTTGGGACAGCAGAATTTAGGGAGAGCAGAGTTTGGGAAGGAATGGATGAGAACAGTGTTTGGGGAGAGCAGAATTTGGGATGACAGAATTTGGAGAGAGCAGAGTTTGAGCTGGCAGAATTTAGACAGCAGAGTTTGGGGAGAGCAGAGTTTGGAATGGCAGGATTTGGAGAGAGCAGGATTTGGGAGAGCAGACTTTGTCTCAAGGCCCTGTCTCAAGGGCCAGTCCAGAGAGGAACATTTGAAGAACCACTTAATTTCCAACATCCCTTCTTGAAAATAACCACTTTTAATAAGTTTAATAACCAATAAGGCACTTTCCCTGCCCATTCCTCAGTGTTTGGTCCCTGCAAGTTCTGTGGGAAGATCCAGGGAGTCCTGGATTTGTTGGTGGGCTCTGTCAAGTCCCTAAATGTTGCCACCCATCAATAAATCATGTTTGTTTTGCTCTGCAGTGGGGTTACGGAGACCAAGAGTGATCAGGCCCTGGTTGGAGTCCAGAATTATTTGGAGGTAGGTCCTGTTGTCATAAAAATGAGGCTTTTAGGGTCACATTGTTCAGCTCCAGAAATTCCCAGGGCTAAATATCATTTTGAGACGGACACTCAATGAAACAGAGTGCTAAACACTGTAAAGTTGAAAAGCAAACACCTAAAATGATGTCCTGATTCAGGTGCTGACCCTAAAAAAGATGTAAACCCTTCGATGAGACTTCACTGAGCCCAGAAGTGACTCTGAGAGCCCCTGCTCGGGTGCTGGCCCACCTGAGCTTTGTGGCTTGTCCTTAAAACTGCCTCAGTCCTGCTTCTTGTCCAATTCCTTCATGGATTTAGCAGCTGGGTGCTGTCTCCTCCCAGGAGAGGATGTCCCTGACAGAGGTTTGCAGAACAAAGCACAGCAGGATGTCCATTGTTCCATGCTGCTTCCTTTAATTTTTTTTTTTTTTTTTTTTTTTTTAATGATCCTGTTATCCCTGCACTGCTCCCAGGGATTCCCTTGGACCTGGGAATGGTTTGAGGACCCCAGGTGCTGTTTGGGCTGGCAGAGAGTGTGAACAGGAATGAAAAAAACCCATTTTTACACCCAGGAGTAGAAAATGGGTCACCTGAGCGTCGTAATGCAGTTGTGAATTTAAATTGTAAATTAATTACAAGCTGCTGTTGAGCTGCTGAGTCAGGAATCAAAAGGAAGGTGAATTATTTCTCCTGTCTTGGAAGCATCATGGAGTTCAAAATGAAGCTTGTGCCTGCTTGGAAGATAAGAGGTTTTTGATTATTGCTGCAGGTCAGAGCACATTTTGTCACTCAGCTCCCATTTGTGGTCGGTCTGTCTGACCCAAATCCCAGACTGCAGCACTTTGGGATGCTCTGCTCTGGCTGCAGCCCTGGTGAAGGACAGAGCTGTCCAGGAGCAACCTTGGTGACACCCCAAGGGACAAGGGCAGGACGTCCCCAGGCTCTGTGGGGCTGAGAATCCCTGCTGCTCTCACTGTGGTGCTTGTGGAGGCTGAGCTGGGACAGAGGCTGGGCAGAGCTAAAGAATAAAGCAGGGATTTATTAAAGGATCTCCTCATGGATCCACCTTGGGCAGCACCAGAGCCCAGCCAGGGCTGCACCCAAGGTGAACCCAAATGGTCCCAAGAAATGGATGATTGGTCACAAAATGATCAGCTCTGCTCCATTTGCACCTTGGAGTTGATTGTCCCATTCCAGCTTTAGCCCATGCACTCCCATCCTGCTTGTTTTTCTCTCTCCAGCCCACGCTGTTTGTGCTCCTGGGCCTGAGCTTTGGATCATTTGTCCTTGGTGCCCAGCTGGAGCAGGAATTGTTTTGTCTCCCTGCTCTGTGCACAGAGCTCAGCATCCCCTCATGTGAAGCTTAGAGCCACACACTAAAGCAGCACAGAATGTGAAAAATAGAAAAGCTGAACCTGAGGCATCAGCACAGAATGTGAAAAATAGAAAAGCCAAAACCTGAAACAGCAGCACAGAATGTGAAAAACAGAAAAGCTAAACCTGAAACATCAGCACAGAATGTGAAAAATAGAAAAGCCAAAACCTGAGGCATCAGCTCAAAAGGAAAGTGTGAGGAATTATGGCTGGAATCAGAGTTCTCAGGGTGTATTCATGTGGCTTCTTGCCCGAGACCGTGGCAGAGAAAGTGGCTAAATATTGTGCAGACCATGAAAGAAGAGCCCAAAAGGATTTTCTGTCCCATTTATCTCATCCTCTGAGCCAGGCAGGGCCCCAGGCTCTGGACGTGGGGTGAGCCCAGCAGTTGTTCTGCATTATCCCAGTGATGTCTGAGCAGGCAGATGGGTAGGGTGGGTGATTAGAGGAGAAAAGAAGAGGAGAAAAAGACAAACATGAGCTTATTTGGTGTTGCCTTTTTTCCCAGTATCAGCACTTTGCAGGCCAGCTCGGTGCTTTCATGTGGTGGTATTGATGCTGGGCACTGCTGTGTCTATTGGAACCACATGGGAAGCCTTAAAGCAGCTTTAATAGAAAACTTCTGGGGCCTGCAGGAATTTCTCTTCCTTCCTCCTTTTCTCTGCAGCCTTGAACTTCACTGCTTTCCCCAAAGCCAGGAAGGCAAGCGAAGGGAAGGGCAAAATTAAAGCTGTAATGAGATCCTTATTGTGTTCTGAGCATGTTCAGCCATTTGTTTGCAAGCAAATAACCTGGGAGGTGCAGACTTGGTGTTCCAAGCAGCTGTTTTGTGGAATTTGGAACGGGCTGGATGGGTTTGTGTCAGTTTGGGCTGGGGCTGAACAGATCTGTGTCACTGCAAAGCTTTTTTAGTCCTTGGTGCTGCTCTGTGACAGAGCCCTGCGACTGTGCAGAGAAAACGGAGCCTTGTTTTAGTCCAGAGCTACCTGTGGGAGCTTTTCATCTCTCTTTGAGGGCTGTGAGCTTTGCTGACAACATTTTGTTTCTTGGAGACAAGTCTTGAAGCACCAATTTGGGCCCAAAGCAAATTCCAGGCCTTGTTTCCCCACATCCAGAGCTTGGAGCTCTGTGATTTGGCTCCCTCCAGTTATTAATGGAATTTTCACATCCAGCACTTCAGGCTCTGTCTCTTGTAGGAGCTTTTCATCTCTTTTTGAGAGCTTTTCATCTCTTTTTGAGAGCTTTTCTTCTCTTTTTGAGAGCTCTCTTTTGAGAGCTTTGCTGGTATCATTTTACTTCTTGGAGACAAGTCTTGAAGCACCAATTTGGGCCCAAAGCAAATTCCAGGCCTTGTTTCCCCACATCCAGAGCTTGGAGCTCTGTCATTTGGCTCCCTCCAGTTATTCCTTGGAATTTTCACATCCAGGACTTCATGCTCTGTCTCTTGTAGGAACTTTTCATCTATTTTTTGAGAGCTTTTCATCTCTTTTTGAGAGCTCTCTTTTGAGAGCTTTGCTGGTATCATTTTACTTCTTGGAGACAAGTCTTGAAGCACCAATTTGGGCCCAAAGCAAATTCCAGGCCTTGTTTCCCCACGTGGGGAGCTTGGAGCTCTGGGATTTGGTTCCCTTTGGTTATTAATGGAATTTTCACATCCAGCACTTCAGGCTCTGTCTCTTGTAGGAGCTTTTCATCTCTTTTTGAGAGGGTGAGCTTTGCTGACAACATTTTGTTTCTTGGAGACAAGTCTTGAAGCACCAATTTGAGTCCAAAGCAAATTCCAGGCCTTGTTTCCCCACATCCAGAGCTTGGAGCTCTGTCATTTGGCTCCCTCCAGTTATTCCTTGGAATTTTCACATCCAGGACTTCATGCTCTGCCTCTTGTAGGAACTTTTCATCTCTTTTTGAGAGGGTGAGCTTTGCTGGTAACATTTTGTTTTTTGGAGACAATTCTTGGAGCACTTGGAACCCCAATTTGGGCCCAAAGCAAATTCCAGGCCTTGTTTCCCCACATGGGGAGCTTGGAGCTCTGGGATTTGGCTCCCTCCAGTTATTCCTTGGAACTTTTAAGATCCAGGACTTCAGGCTCTGTCTCAATTCTTAGAAATGTCTCTGTTGGAGAGGAAGATCTCTCCTTTTTCCTTTTGCTGTTGCTTGGGATCTACAGAGTTCCCTTCCCTCTCAGGCCTGCCTGAACCAGCTCCCATTTCCCATTTTGCTGGGAATTGCTGCCCAAACTCCTCTTGCCCTCACAAAAGCCTCTTTTGGCCAGCAGCCCTGTGCTGAGGGCAGATTTTGTTCCTCATGAAAGCAAAAGGGAGTAGGAGAGGAGAGAAGGGAGAAACACCAGCTCCTTACTATGCAAGGCAGCTCTGGCACAACCTCCTTCCCCACATCCTTTAAAAAAAAAAGAGCAAGAATTTCAAACAGACAAAGAGAGCTGTCATCTCCAGCCTCTGTTTTGATAATAATCCCAGTGACGTCGCAGATCGCTTTGGAAACCTTCTCTTCTAACAAAATCCACGTTCTCAGCGTATCCTGCCTGGCATTTTCACTTCCATGTTATCCATCCAGCTGAAAATGAGCTGGCTTTTTAATTTGTTTCAGCTGACATAGCACCCAGTGAGTCAGGGATGACTTTGCAACCAGCAGCTTGCGTGCTATTAATTATTAGAACACTGTAATTAATAAATTGTGCAGCTCCCTGGCAGCCTCTGTGTCTGAGGCCATTCCAGAGGATGGAACCATGACCAGTCTAGGGGAAGAGAAATTTCTTTTTCCAAAACATCCCCAATTCCTGTAAAGATCAATGGAAAATCTGGAGGGGTTTTTTTTTTTTTTGTTTTTGTTTTGGTTTTGGTTTTGCTTTTGGGGTTTTTTTTTGTTTTGTTTTGGGTTTCTTTTGTTGTTGTTGTTTTTTTGGGGTTTTTTTTTTTGGTTTTTTTTTTTTTTTTTTTTTTTTTTTAATTCAGGCTTCAGGAAGGGAAGTGGATGAACTTTTGCTCCCCTGCCATGGGTGATGTTCATCACCCTGTTCTTCCCTCCAGCGTGAGAGGAAAAGTGAGCTGGGAGCAATAAAAGCAAGCTGGAATGTGGATCCATATCATGCTGGCAGCCAGCAGTGGAAATTCCAGCGTAATTCAAACTGTGGCAGGCTCAGTGAAGGAATCCTGTTAGCAGGACACAGCAGCTAAATGCAATTAATGCTTCCCCCTGCATCCCTGGCCTGTCTGGGGGATCAGCTTGCACCCTGGCTGCTCCAGGAATGTGGCTGTGTGGAAAAATTCAGGATAAATTCAGATGGCTGAGATGTGAGAGGCATCCAGCAGGTGCCAAAGCCAAGATTTTTTATAGCACCTGCTAAATAAAAATAATTTAATTTTTTTTTTTTAATGGATGTTTCCTGTGGCTTAAAGGAGAGAGCTGTGAGCTCTGAGCACACAGAGCACAGCCCAGCTCCTTTACTCCTTTATCTTCCTCATTTCTTTGTAGCTGGGTGAAATCTGAACTCCTGCTTCAGTCCCACCCCTGGGAGCCCAGAGATGATCCCAGACAGGATTGGGGATCTGGATGAACAGCACCAAAACCTTGGGAGTTCCTCAGATGAAAGCCCTGCAAAAGCAGGAAAAACTGGTCCCAGTCCAAGCAATTCCTGCATGTAAATAATGCACTTTTTTTTTTGAAGTTCAGGGTGGGGGGGATATTAAGAGATTAAAGGAGAGGAGGAAACTTCAGTGCTCAGAGGAATTTGGATATTCAGACAGGAGATATTTGCAAAGGTGAAGGGGTCGTTTCATAGCTGGCTGCAAGGAGAAGTTCAGCAGTTTGGGAATTCTCTCTTTCAGGAGATTCCATCCCATCCAAAAGAAATGAAATGTTAAAATTGAAGCTGGAGGTAGCAGTTGGTAGAATATTATCAGCGTGTGCTAGAGGAAAAATCCACAAAGCTTTGAGCCTCACAGACTGGGATTTATTTGGTGCTGGTGGCATTCCTCCTTGGGATGCTCAGAAAGGTGGGAAAAATCTGGTGGACAAGGGCAGCTGTGAAAATCCCATTTGTGGAAGGAAAACCCCCAGTCCTGCACCTCTGTGGATTTGCTGGCTGAGCTGAGCAGGGGAGATAATCAGATTTACTTGAGACTTTGCTCCTCTTTTCCTCTCCAGTCTGGTTTTCAGTGCAGAAATTCAGTGTTGTGCTGATCCAGCCTCGGCTCCTGATTATCCTGATGGGATGCACTGAGGGATCCAAAGCAATGCTGCACCAAAAAAAGAAAAAAAAAAAAGCATATTTCCCATGTTCTTTCCTGTTCTCCCTCTCAGCTCTTGTTTCCACTGGCTGGTTTTTGTCTGCTGAGGAAGGAAGGGGAGAAAAGGGTGGAGAGAAGGAGGGAGGAGCCTGCAAAACCCAAACATCTCTGGAGGAACTTTGCTCTTAAAAATCACCTCCTGCTCTCAGACAAATTGCTGAGGCACAGGCCAAGGTCTGCTGCAGGAAACGATTTCATTTCTGTCTGCCTCTCTCTGCTTGGGGGTGATAAATACAGATTTTTTTTGGGTTTTTTTTTTTTCACTGTTAATTGTAACCACATGTGAACTGCAAATGGAAGGGAAAAAATCCCTTTGGTTCTGTTTCCCAGGCCTCCCCCTGCAGCTTGGTTACATTTTTCTCTGCCTCCCTGTGCATTTTCTTGGAACATTTCTGAGAGCTCACAACCCTGAGTGCCCCAACAGGAGTCTGGAAGGTATTTGTGAGTCAGCAATTCGAACTTTATTGACTCTTGTACCAAATTAAAATCCAATAAAAACAGCTGGGTTCAGTGCTCGGGAGTGGGGATGGGAAGGAAAAGGAAATTCTGAGTCATGCCTCTGGTTTCCTGCCTTCTTTTGTGGTTTTTCACTCTTTTAGATGTTTCACTTATTCTCTGTAGTAATTTTCACTGAATTTTCTGTCTGGGGTTTGGGTTGAAATGGGCTGAAATGGGCGATCCTCTGTCTTTTTTCCCCCTCACCCAACAACACAAAGCAGAGGATGGAGAGATGAATATTTTTCACTTTATTTTGTGCACTTAAGGAAGCTCACATGTCACAAAGCAGAGCTGAGAGATGACTAATTAATTTTGACTTTAATTTCTCCCCCTAAGGAAGCTCTCATGGCATTTTGGATGCTGTGTGTGAGGTGATTTCAGGGCAGAAGCTGAAAAACCACTGATTTCAGGAGAAATTCCCCCAAACACTCAACTCTTTTCAACCCACAGTAACTCCAAACTCCTCTGGGAGCAACACAGAGCTGTGGTGTAGCCAGGAGTGATGCCCCAGGTTTGGGCTTTTCTGTTTTTCACATTCTCTGCTGATGGCTCAGGTTCAGCTTTTCTATTTTTCACATTCTCTGCTGATATTTCAGGTTTTGGCTTTTCTATTTTTCACATTCTGTGCTGCTGTTTCAGGTTTTGGCTTTTCTCTTTTTCACATTCTCTGCTGATGGCTCAGGTTCAGCTTTTCTATTTTTCACATTCTGTGCTGATGCCCCAGGTTCAGCTTTTCTATTTTTCACATTCTGTGCTGATATTTCAGGTTTTGGCTTTTCTATTTTTCACATTCTCTGCTGCTTTAGTGTGTGGCTCTGAGCTTCACATGAGGGGATGCTGAGCTCTGTGCACAGAGCAGGGAGACAAAACAATTCCTGCTCCAGCTGGGCACCAAGGACAAATGATCCAAAGCTCAGGCCCAGGAGCACAAACAGCGTGGGCTGGAGAGAGAAAAACAAGCAGGATGGGAGTGCCTGGGCTAAAGCTGGAATGGGACAATCAACTCCAAGGTGCAAATGGAGCAGAGCTGATCATTTTGTGACCAATCATCCATTTCTTGGGACCATTTGGGTTCACCTTGGGTGCAGCCCTGGCTGGGCTCTGGTGCTGCCCAAGGTGGATCCATGAGAGATCCTTTAATAAATCCCTGCTTTATTCTTTAGCTCTGCCCAGCCTCTGTCCCAGCTCAGCCTTCACAGGGCATCAGGAGGAGGACATTTTTGCTAGATTATTGCTGAATTAATGCTGAATTATTGCTGGATATTGCTGAACTATTGATGAATAATTGGTGAATTATTGCTGAATTATTGCCAGATTTTTGCTGAATTATTGTTGGATTATTGCTGAATTATTGCTGAACTATTGCTGAATTTTTACTGAATTATTGCTGAATTATTGCTGAATTATTGCTGAACTATTGCTGATTTTTGGCTGGGTTCTTGCTGAATTTTTGCTGATTTTTTGCTGAACTATTGCTGATTTTTGGCTGAACTATTGCTGATTTTTGGCTGAACTATTGCTGATTATTTGCTGAACTGTTGCTGAATTATTGCTGATTTTTTGCTGAACTATTGCTGAACTATTGCTGATTTTTGGCTGAACTATTGCTGATTTTTGGCTGAACTATTGCTGAACTATTGCTGATTTTTGGCTGAACTATTGCTGATTTTTTCCTGAACTATTGCTGATTTTTTCCTGAACTATTGCTGATTTTTTGCTGAACTATTGCTGAACTATTGCTGATTTTTTGCTGAACTGTTGCTGATTTTTTGCTGAACTATTGCTGATTTTTTCCTGAACTATTGCTGATTTTTTGCTGAACTATTGCTGAACTATTGCTGATTTTTGGCTGAACTATTGCTGATTTTTGGCTGAACTATTGCTGATTTTTGGCTGAACTATTGCTGAATTTTTGCTGATTTTTGGCTGAACTATTGCTGATTTTTGCCTGCTGGCTTGCAGAGGGCAGCCGAGCAGCTGAAGCCCAGTGCTCCCATCAAGTTCCACATCTCCAGCCGGACGGACAGCGGCGTCCACGCTCTGGCCAACGCCGCCCACCTGGACATCCAGAGGCCCCCGGGCAAGGCAGCTTTCACTGCCCAGCAGCTCGTCCAGGGGCTGAACCACCACCTCAGGCCTGAGCCCATCCGGTGAGGCAAAAAAAACTCCCATTTTGGCTTCTTTTTACTGCAAAGACAGGAAAAACTGGTCCCTGTCCAAGCAGTTCCTGCATGTAAATAATGCACTTTTTTCAAAGTTCGGGGTGGGGGGTGTTAAGGGATTAAAGGAGAGGAGGAAACTTCAGTGCTCAGAGGAATTTGGGTATTCAGACAGGAGATATTTGCAGAGGTGAAGGGGTCGTTTTGTAGCTGGCTGCAAGTAGAAGTTCAGCAGTTTGGGAATTCTCTCTTCTCTCCCGTCCAACCTGGAAAACCAAACCCTTTCCTGGATCTTGGAGGAGATGGAGATGGGGCAGAGCTCTGATTTCCTTCCTCAAAAGCAGTTTGGGAGCTGATTTTACAGCCAGAGGGTAGCACTGGAGTGATCCATTTGTCGTGTCACCAACCTCAGTCCTTCTCTTCTGAGTTCAGGCCTGGAATTAAGTTGTATTTTCAAGTTTTAATGGAATTAGCTGTCCCAGAGAGCTGAAAGTGCTGATGGGTGCTCAGACAGATCTGTCAGCAGTTTGTGATGCTGATGCCTTGTGAAAGCTGGCCTAGAACAGAGGCTGGCAGAGCTAAAGAATAAAGCTGGGATTTATTAAAGGATCTCCTCCATGGATCCACCTTGGGCAGCACCAGAGCCCAGCCAGGGCTGCACCCAAGGTGAACCCAAATGGTCCCAAGAAATGGATGATTGGTCACAAAATGATCAGCTCTGCTCCATTTGCACCTTGGAGTTGATTGTCCCATTCCAGCTTTAGCCCATGCACTCCCATCCTGCTTGTTTTTCTCTCTCCAGCCCACGCTGTTTGTGCTCCTGGGCCTGAGCTTTGGATCATTTGTCCTTGGTGCCCAGCTGGAGCAGGAATTGTTTTGTCTCCCTGCTCTGTGCACAGAGCTCAGCATCCCCTCATGTGAAGCTCAGAGCCACACACTAAAGCAGCAGAGAGTGTGAAAAATAGAAAAGCTGAACCTGAGGCATCAGCACAGAATGTGAAAAATAGAAAAGCTGAACCTGAGGCATCAGTAGAGAATGTAAAAAATAGAAAAGCCCAAACCTGAGCATCAGTACCAATCCAAGGAGAGCCAGATCTGCTGCTGGAGGAAGCTTTGAGCCAGAGAACATCTCCAGAGGGAGCCAGGAGTGGGATCTCAGGTGGGGAAAGTTCTGTTTCACTCTGAAGCCTGCCAGGGGCTGATACCTTCTGATCACCTGAGCAGAGCTCTTCTGAATTTATCAGCTTTTCCTTCTCCCCAAGGCTGAACCTTTCCCAAAATTGCTTCATCTGCTTCCCATTACGCAGGGGGTGACAGGCCTGAGCCTGCACGTCCTCATCCCTCTGGAAAACCCCTGTGCCAGGAGGAAGGAGGAATTCTCTGCTCAGAAACCTCCAGGCTTTGATGTGGTTGCAAGCAGGGGCTGGAGGAGAGAGGGATCTTGGTGAGAGCACATTGTTGTGGATGGAGCTTGGAAGGGAGAGAGAATTCCAGGCTGGCTGAGTAAAATCCCTCTCGGTGGCCTGATGGTCACTGCCCTGGCTCTTAAAATTAAAAACACATTTGGAAGGATCCTTTTGGGATGGATTCCATCTGGATGGATCCCATCCTGGGGGGATTTTGAAGGAGTTTTCAATGAGTTAGAGATGGGATCTCTGAGCTGGTTTTGATGATGGGATTTATTTTTCTTATCTTCTGCACAGGCAGGGGGGGTGAGTTCAGCTCACATCTTCACTGCATGGCTCAGAGGGTCACAAGACCCCTGGTTACAAGACTTTTTAAGGACTTTTTAAAACACTGCTAGCAAGAATATTTATATTTTTGACCCAATCCTTAAATATTTCATCTTATGGACCCATGCTACAGAGTGAGCTCTCTTAGGCAATCATGTTATGGCACACAAACCCACAGTGCTGCATTCTGAACTCCTTGTTACCTCTGTAACTACTTTTATTTTTATTGCTTAAACTCTAAAACTCTAAACTTTCCTCTTCCTTCTTTCCTTCTTTCCTTCTTTCCTTCTTTCCTTCTTTCCTTCTTTCCTCCTTTCCTCTTTTCCTCCTTTCCTCCTTTCCTTCTTTCCTTCTTTCCTCCTTTCTTTCTTTCCTCCTTTCCTTCTTTCCTCCTTTCCTTTCTTTCTTTCTTTCTTTCTTTCTTTCTTTCTTTCTTTCTTTCTTTCTTTCTTTCTTTCTTTCTTCTCTTTCTTTCTTTCTTTCTTTCTTTCTTTCTTTCTTTCTTTCTTTCTTTCTTTCTTTCTTTCTTTCTTTCTTTCTTTCTTTCTTTCTTTCTTTCTTTCTTTCTTTCTTTCTTTCTTTCTTTCTTTCTTTCTTTCTTTCTTTCTTTCTTTCTTTCTTTCTTTCTTTCTTTCTTTCTTTCTTTCTTTCTTTCTTTCTTTCTTTCTTTCTTTTCTTTCTTTCTTTCTTTCTTTCTTTCTTTCTTTCCTCCTTTCTTTCTTTCTTTCCTTCTTTCCTCCTTTCTTTCTTTCCTTCTTTCCTTCTTTCCTCCTTTATTTCCTTCTTTCCTCCTTTCTTTCCTTCTTTCCTCCTTTATTTCCTTCTTTCCTCCTTTCCTCCTTTCCTTTTTTCCTCTTTTTAGCTTAACGTGTCCCTGCTTTAAACCATAAATCCACATTCTCACTTCCAGCACCCCGGTCTCAGTCGCCTTTTCCAAGGTCTCACATCAAATCCTGGGTTTAATTCTAAGCTTTGGCTTCCAGGCCTAAAGTTCTGAGAGTTCTCTGCATTTCAGATCCCAGCACCATCCCCCAAAAATCAGAGAATATTTCAGAGTTGGAGTCGCTGTAGGAGGGCTCTGCTGTCCTCAAAGTGGGGCTGGCAGTGTAGGAGTCTCACACCTCCTGTTCCTGCTTCTGTAACCACCCAGGAAAAGCTGAGTGAGTGACAGGGCAGAGCTGGGATTCCTCCCACCTCCTGTAAAATTGGCTTTTAGATGCTGTTGTCACTGGAGAGAGCAGGAGGATTTTTTTGTCTCATACATTGCCATTTCTAATTAAATGTCTTTGGGCTTTTTTATTTTTTTTTCCCCTTTGATCTCAAAATTCAGGTTGGAAATGGTAAAAAAAATGTAAAAAAGGTTAAAAAAAAAAAAGCCACAGTTCTTTATTTGCCAACATTTTTAAAAATGGGGTCTCAGCAGGACCTGAAACGCTGCTGCTGGAGAAAATTCTGGAAAAACATTCCTGGCTAAAAGGAACAATCGCACCAGGAAAAGCTGCGTGCACTGAGGAATCACAGGAGCAGAAAGGAGCTCCTCTGCAAGGATCTTTCTGAAGGGATGCTCATTTAATAAAAACCACCCAGGTGTTCGCCCAGGACAGAGGGACAGAAATGTCCTCATTTCATTCCTGTGGCTGGAGGAGGCTGCAGGTCCTGCCTTCAAACCCCCCTGCAGGGTGGAATTTGCATTTCTCCCGAGGGTTTATGGCAGTGCGGCAGTTCCTGGGCTTGTTCCTTGTCGCTGTCGAGCAGGACGGGAACAGAGAGCTCCAGATCAGGAGGCAAAGAAAATGAACTCTGATTTATTTCAAATATACTGCTCTGTATATAGAGAACATCGAGAAGATTAATTTCATTGGTCTTAGAGTAAAAACATCCCACACCATTGGTGGGCAGTGAAGGATGCACAGAGGCAGAGCATATCTATAAACAATGTGAACAACAAAGTAGATTAGAGAATTATTTACATTCTTTCCCAACTGCTTCCCAGGCTCTCGCCTGGTTAGAAAACCTTTCTCTTTCTCTCTGACTGAGCTGAGAATATCCACAGTTCCTGCAAATCTTTGTGGCTCAGCTTTTTCATTTCTCCCTCTGTGGTCTGAGCCAGGGGAGGGCTGTGAGCCAGAGCACCAACCTTCCTTAAAGTAAATAAAAAGACATCCGTGGTCCCAAATCTATCCTGTTTTTTTTTTTTTGGCTGCCCTGGCTCCTTTTCCCCTCACTGAATTCCAAAGGCAGGAAGGCAAAAACAGCAGGAGAAAAACTCCCTTCTAAGGAGAGCTCTGCTCCAAAGCAGCACCTGCAGGGCCTGTGGCTCTGTGCACAAT
This sequence comes from Vidua macroura, assembly GCF_024509145.1. Taxonomy (NCBI): domain Eukaryota; kingdom Metazoa; phylum Chordata; class Aves; order Passeriformes; family Viduidae; genus Vidua; species Vidua macroura. The sequence goes on along the minus strand of NC_071593.1, from coordinate 6,767,617 downwards.
CCCTGCTGGATTTTTCCTGCAGGGTGGAGAAGCAGCAGAACTTTGGGATAAGGGAGAGTCACACCCAGCGCATGGAACACCTTGGGAGAGGTGCAGGAGCTCAGGGAAGCTCCGTTCCCATCCTTGGCAGGGAGAGTTTGGTCTCTGTGCCCTCCTTTGTGGCTCCCAGGCTGCGTGGGGTGCTGATTTTGGGTGTGGAGGGACAGGGAATTTTCTCCCTGCTGCCTGTGGAAAAAAAAAAAAACCAGGGAAGCTCAGCCTGGGGAGCTCCTTCTTGGGTAGTTTGGGGTCGGTGGGAGATGCAGGGAATTCCTTTTGGGGCTCACAGGGTTCTGCTGGATCCATCCCAGCCCACCTCGGCGATGTTGGGATTTTCCTGGCTGCACAGAGTCCTGCAGGTTCCTGGGGGAAGTGACCTCCTTTGGAGCATCTCCATCTGCTGCAGGGATCTTTGGAATTTCTGTGTCCCTGCTGATGGAAAACCTTTGGAATTTCTGTGTCTCAGTCGATGGAAAAGCTTTGGAATTTCTGTGTCCCTGTTGATAGAAAAGCTTTGGAATTTCAGTGTCCCTGTAAATGGAAAAGCTTTGGAATTTCTGTGTCCCTGTCACCTGTCCCTTTTGTCCCACAGCATCCTCAGTGCCCAGCACCTTCCAGTGGAAAATCTTTGGAATTTCAGTGTCCCTGTAAATGGAAAACCTTTGGAATTTCTGTGTCCCTGTTGATGCAAAATCTTTGGAATTTGGGTGTCCCTGACACCTGTCCCACAGCATCCTCAGCGCCCAGCACCTTCCAGTGGAAAATCTTTTGAATTTTGGTGACCCTGTTGAAGCAAAATCTTTGGAATTTTGGTGTCCCTGTCAACAGAAAATCTTTGGAATTTCTATGTCCCTGTTGATGGAAAACCTTTGGAATTTGGGTGTCCCTTGTCACCTTTTCCCTTGTGTCCCACAGCATCCTCAGTGCCCAGCGAGTGTCCAACCCCTTCCAGTGGCAAACCTTTGGGATTTGGGTGTCCCTGCTGATGCAAAATCTTTGGAATTTCAGTGTCCCTGTCGACAGAAGAGCTTTGGAATTTCAGTGTCCCTGTCGATGGAAAACCTTTGGGATTTGGGTGTCCCTGTCGACAGAAGTGCTTTGGAATTTTGGTGTCCCTGTAAATGGAAAACCTTTGGACTTTCTGTGTCCCTGTCGATGGAAAACCTTTGGGATTTGGGTGTCCCTGTCACCTGTCCCTTGTGTCCCTTGTGTCCCACAGCATCCTCAGTGCCCAGCGGGTTTCCAGCACCTTCCACGCCCGTTTCTGTGCCCTCTCCAGGACCTACATCTACCGCCTGCTGCTGGGCTGTGCCCACCATTCCCAAATCCCCGTCTTCGAGCGGGATCTGTGCTGGGCTCCTGCAGGAGGGTGAGTCCAGCTCCCCGGGGAGACTCCTCAGCGAGGAAAATCAGGGAATCAGGGCTGCAGGGGGGGGGGAAAAAGGGGGATAAAAGGGGATTTTCTGGCTCTGCCAGGAGGGGACAGCCCCAGGTGGGCTCTGGGACAGGATAAGAGGGAATTGGGAGGGGTTTTGGCCTCAGGCTGGGGTTTAAGTTGGACTTCAGGAGGGTTTAAGGGTCCCAGGAGAGGTTTAGGAGGAATTTCCCCTTTTAAAGGGATGTTAAATGTGGGAATTGCTGCCCAGGGAGGTTTGGAGTGCCCATCCCTGGAGGTGGCCAAAAATAAAATTAAAAAAAAAATCTTGAAGTAGAATTTGTGCAGGGGTTTTGGGTTATTTCTTTTGCTCAGACTGAAAACCAGGTCAGGACCTGGAAGCCCAAAGCCTTTCCTGGATGTTGGAGCAGTCACAGAGGACATGGAGATGGGGCAGAGCTCTGATTTCCTTCCTCAAAAGGAGTTTGGGGTCTGAGCCTGGTGTAATCCCTTGGCTAATTGAGCCTGGCTTAATTTACTGGGGTTTGAGTCTGGTGGAATTCCTTGGGATTTGAGCCTGGCATCATTCCTTTGGGGTATGAGCCTGGTGTAATTCCTTGGGGTCTGAGCCTGGCATAATTTATTCAGGTTTGAGCCTGGCATAATTCCTTGGGGTTTTAGCTTGGTCTAATTTATTCAGGTTTCAGCCTGGCATAATTCTATGATGTTTGAGCCTGGTGGAATTCCTTGGGTTACTTATTCCTGGCATAATTGGGGTCTGAGCCTGGCATAATTCAGTGGGGTTTGAGCCTGGCATAATTCCCTGAGCCTGGTATAATTGATTCAGGTTTGAGCCTGGCATAATTCAATGGGGTTTGAGCCTGGCATAATTCAGAGGGATTTGAGCCTGGCATAGTTCAGTGGGGTTTGAGCCTGGTGTAATTCCCTGGGGTTTGAGCCTGGCATAATTCAATGGGGTTTGAACCTGCTGTAATTCCCTGGGGTTTGAGCCTGGCAGAATTGATTTGGGTTTGAGCCTGGCATAATTTATTGGGGTTTGAGCCTGGCATAATTCTATGATGTTTGAGCCTGGTGGAATTCCCTGAGCCTGGTATAATTGATTCGGGTTTGAGCCTGGCATATTTCAATGGGGTTTGAACCTGGTGTAATTCCCTGGGGTTTGAGCCTGGCAGAATTGATTTGGGTTTGAGCCTGGCATAATTTATTGGGGTTTGAGCCTGGCATAATTCTATGGGGTTTGAGCCTGGCATAATTCTATGATGTTTGAGCCTGGTGGAATTCCCTGAGCCTGGTATAATTGATTCAGGTTTGAGCCTGGCAGAATTCAATGGGGTTTGAGCCTGGCATAATTCAGAGGGGTCTGAGCCTGGCATAATTCTATGGGATTTGAGCCTGGCATAATTCAGTGGGGTTTGAGCGTGGCATAATTTATTGGGGTTTGAGCCTGGCATAATTCAGAGGGGTTTGAGCCTGGCATAATTCTATGGGGTTTGAACCTGCTGTAATTCCCTGGGGTTTGAGCCTGGCAGAATTGATTTGGGTTTGAGCCTGGCATAATTTATTGGGGTTTGAGCCTGGCATAATTCAGTGGGGTTTGAGCCTGGCAGAAATGATTTGGGTTTGAGCCTGGCATAATTCAGTGGGGTTTGAGCCTGGTGTAATTCAGAGGGGTTTGAACCTGGCAGAATTGATTTGGGTTTGAGCCCAGCATAATTCTATGGGGTTTAAGCCTGCTCTAACTCCTTGCTGTTTAAGCCTGCTCTAACTCCTTGCTGTTTGAGCCTGGCTCAAGCCCCCGGGCCGAGCCCTTCCCGGTGGCCTGACGCGGGTGCTGTGTGCCTTCCAGCCCCCTGGACATCCCTGCCATGAGGGAAGCTGCCCAGTTCCTGCTGGGCACCCACGACTTCAGCTCCTTCCGCTCGCTGCGCGCCGAGGCGGCGGCGCAGAGCCCGGTCAGGACCCTGCTGCAGCTGCAGCTCCAGCCTGGCCCCGGCTTCCTGGAGCACCACTACCTGCACAGGTGAGAGCCCGGGCACTCAGGGGTGTGGGGAAACGGGGCTGGGACAGGCTGGGGTGTGGAACTATCAGCGAGCAGCTCTGGGAGGGGTTTTTGCAGCATTTACCCTCATTTTGGTGGCTAAAATCCACCTCTGCCAAGGGATTGGGGTGTTTTTTCCTACCTGCACAGGTGACTCGGGGTTTGGGGAAACCAGGCTGGGACAGGCTGGAGTGTGGAACTATCAGGGAGCAGCTCTGGGAGGGGTTTTTGCACTATTTCCACTCATTCTGGTGGCTAAAATCCACCTCTGCTAAAGGATTGGGTTGGTTTTTATTCCTACCTGCACAGGTGAGAGCCCAGGCACTCAGGCTGGAGAGTGGAGCTATCAGGGAGCAGCTCTGGCAGGGGTTTTTGCACTATTTCCACTCATTCTGGTGGCTAAAATCCACCTCTTCCAAAGGATTGGGTTGGGTTTTGGGTTTTTGTTTCCTACCTGCACAGGTGAGAGCCCAGGCACTCAGGGGTTTGGGGAAACGGGGCTGGGACAGGCTGGAGTGTGGAGCTATCAGCGAGCAGCTCTGGGACGGGTTTTTTGCACTATTTACCCTCATTTTCGTGGCTCAAAACCACCTTTGCCAGGGAATTGTGTTGGTTTTTATTCCTACCTGTACAGGTGAGAGCCCAAGAACTCAGGTTTTTAGGGAAAAGCTGGGTGGGACAGGCTGGAGAGTGGAACTATCAGGGAGCAGCTCTGGCAGGGGTTTTTGCACTATTTACCCTCATTTTGGTAGCTCAAAACCACCTCTGCTAAAGGATTGGGTTGGGTTTTGGGTTTTTTTTCCCTACCTGCACAGGTGAGAGCCCGGGTACTCAGGCTGGAGAGTGGAACTATCAGGGAGCAGCTCTGGCAGAGGTTTTTGCACTATTTTTGCTCATTTTCATGGCTCAAAACCACCTCTTCCAAAGGATTGGGTTGGTTTTTATTCCTACCTGTACAGGTGAGAGCCCGGGCACTCAGGCTGGAGAGTGGAATTATCAGGGAGGAGCTCTGGGAAAGGTTTTGGCAGCATTTTTGCTCATTTTGGTGCCTCAAATCCACCTCTGCCAAGGGGTTGCTTTGATTTTTTTTTTCCTGACATAATAAAAGGTGCGAGCAGCGCTGGGCCCGGCCTCGCCCGGGTGTTCTTCCCTCGATTCCCAAATTTTTGGCAAAAAGGAGGAAAAAAAAAAAAACCCCAATCCCTTGGCAGAGCTGGTTTTTAGCCACAAAAAAATGCTTTTTTTTTATTATTTTTGCTTTTTTTTTGTTTGTTTTTTTAGGGGACTGGAGTTCTGGGAGGTGAAGGTGAAGAGCAAATCCTTCCTTTACCGACAGGTGAATTAATTTGAGTGAAAATCGGATTATTTGAGCAAATTTCCAGCTGAAATAATCACAGGGACCTGCGATCAGCAGAGGGAGGATCTGGGCTTTTGATTTGATCCCAAAATCTCCTAAATTTGTGCCTAAAACCCTCACAAAAATGGGGAAATTGGGCAAGAAAAGATTGCTTTTAGTATTTGGAATTTTAAGGATTTTTATATTTATAATATATTTATTATAATAAATTATTATGGTATATAAATGAATATATAGATGTTTATAAATGTATATAAATATATGTATATAAATAAATATACATAGAAATATATTTATTTGTATATTTATATTTATAAAAAATAGAACTATTTTATATATATTTATATTTTATATATTCATTTATATTTTTGAATAAATAGAAAAATAAATGTGTATAAATAGATAAATATAAACAACTCTATATAAACAAATATAAAATATAAATAGATATAAAAGTATATTTATTATAATAATTTTAATTTTATAATTTAGTAATAATTTTTTTAAAATGTTAATAACATTAATAGTTTTTAATACCTAAAATATTTAAATATTTTAACCATTTTAAAAGGGAAAAGCATTGCTTTAACCATTTTAAAAGGGAAAATGAGAAGGGAAATTCTAATTAGTGATTAGTGATTTTTAATCTCATGGATGCCATTAATCTCATTTTTAATCTGATTTTTACCCTGATGGGTGCCATCAATTTAATTTTTAACCTGATGTGTACCATTAATCTGATTTTTAACATGATTTCTACTCTGATGGATGCCATTAATCTCATTTTTAATCTGATTTTTACCCTGATGGTGCCACTAATCTCATTTTTAATCTGATTTTTACCCTGTTGGGTGCCACTAATCTGATTTTTAATCTGATTTTTACCCTGTTGGGTGCCACTAATCTCATTTTTAATCTGATTTTTACCCTGCTGGGTGCCACTAATCTCATTTTTAATCTGATTTGTGCTGCTTGGAGAGAAATTCTGGGCACTCCAAGATCCCAAATTTCCCCCTGGATAAATCCACCTTGAACATTTTAACCTTTTTAAAGAGATAAGCAAGGGCAGGTTGCCCAGGGGGCTTTGGTTAATTAATTTTTTTAATTAGTGGCTCCCAAGCTCAGCCCAGGGATTGGCTGCAGCACTGCAGGAAGGATTTGGGAGTTGGGGAAGGTCACGAGAGGAATTTTTGTTGAGTCCCAGAGGAGGGGTGGATGTGGGCAATTGGGGGTGGAAAATTGGGGGTGGAAAATTGAAATGGGGAATTGGGGATGGAAAATTGGGGGTGGAAAATTGAAATGGGGAATTGGGGGTGGAAAATTGAAATGGGGAATTGGGGGTGGAAAATTGAAATGGAAAATTTGGGATGGAAAATTGAAATGGGGAATTGGGGATGGAAAATTGAAATGGAAAATTGAAATGGGGAATTGAAATGGAGAATTGGGGATGGAAAATTGAAATGGGGAATTGGGGATGGAAAATTGGGGGTGGAAAATTGGGGGTGGAAAATTGAAATGGGGAATTGGGGATGGAGAACTGGAAATTAATTCGGGATGGAGATTTGGAGGCGGAGAATTAGGGATGGAGAATTCAGGATGGACATTGGGAGGTGGAGAATTGGGGATGGAGAATTGGAAATGAATTGGGGATGGGGAACTGGAGGTGGGGAATTGGAGGTGGAGATTTGGAGGTGGGGAATTGGAAATGGGGATTTGGAGGTGGGGAATTGAAAATGGAAAGTTGGGGATGGAGAATTCGGGATGGACATTGAGAGGTGGAGAACTGGGGATGGGGAATTGGAGGTGGGGAATTGAAAATGGAGATTTCGAGGTGGGGAATTGGGGATAGAGAGCTGGGGATGGAGATTTGGAGGTGGGGAATTGGGGATGGAGATTTGGGATGGAGATTTGGAGGTGGGGAATTGGGGATGGAGATTTGGGATGGAGATTTGGAGGTGGGGAATTGGGGATGGAGATTTGGGATGGAGATTTGGAGGTGGGGAATTGGGGATGGAGAGTTGGGATGGAGGTTTGGAGGCGGGGAATTGGGGAGGGAGATTTGGGATGGGGATGTGGAGGTGGGGAATTGAAAATGGAGATTTGGAGGTGGGGGATTTGGGATGGAGGTTTGGAGGTGGGGAATTGGGGATGGGGAATTGGGGATGGAGGTTTGGAGGTGGGGAATTGGGGACGGAGATTTGGAGGTGGGGAATTGGGGATGGAGAGCTGGGGATGGAGATTTGGAGGTGAGGAATTGAAAATGGAGATTTGGAGGTGGGGAATTGGGGATGGAGAGTTGGGATGGAGGTTTGGAGGCGGGGAATTGGGGAGAGAGATTTGGGATGGGGATGTGGAGGTGGGGAATTGAAAATGGAGATTTGGAGGTGGGGGATTTGGGATGGAGGTTTGGAGGTGGGGAATTGGGGATGGGGAATTGGGGATGGAGGTTTGGAGGTGGGGAATTGGGGATGGGGAATTGGGGATGGAGGTTTGGAGGTGGGGAATTGGGGATGGAGATGTGGAGGTGGGGAATTGGGGATGGAGACCTGGGGATGGAGATCTGGAGGTGGGGAATTGGGGACGGAGATTTGGAGTTGGGGAACTGGGGACGGAGAGTTGGGATGGAGATTTGGAGGTGGGGAATTGAAAATGGAGGTTTGGAGGTGGGGAATTGGGGATGGGGAATTGGGGATGGAGGTTTGGAGGTGGGGAATTGGGGATGGAGATCTGGAGGTGGGGAATTGAAAATGGAGATTTGGAGGTGGGGAATTGGGGACGGAGATTTGGGATGGAGATGTGGAGGTGGGGAATTGAAAATGGAGATTTGGAGGTGGGGAATTGGGGATGGAGATTTGGAGGCGGGGGATTGGGGACGGAGAGTTGGGATGGAGATTTGGAGGTGGGGAATTGAAAATGGAGATTTGGATGTGGGGAATTGGGGATGGAGAGTTGGGATGGAGGTTTGGAGGTGGGGAATTGAAAATGGAGATTTGGAGGTGGGGAATTGAAAATGGAGATTTGGATGTGGGGAATTGGGGATGGAGGTTTGGAGGCGGGGAACTGGGGACGGAGAGTTGGGATGGGGATGTGGAGGTGGGGAATTGGGGATGGAGGTTTGGAGGCGGGGAACTGGGGATGGAGATTTGGGATGGGGATGAGGTGCTGGGTGCCAAAGGCACAGCGGGAGCAGCCAGGGCCGGGCTGGTGACTCCGGGGCAGGCGCGGTGGCGGCCGGAGGAGCGCGGCGTGACCGCGGCGTGCCGCGCCCAGGTGCGGAGGATGGTCGGGGCGCTGGTGGCCGTGGGCCGGCGCAGGATGGCCCCGGGCCAGCTGCGGGAGCTGCTGGAGCTCAGGGACCCGCGGGCGCTGCCCCCGCACGCCACGGCCCCGCCCGAGGGGCTCTTCCTGCAGCGCGTGGAGTACAGCCCGGCAGGTGGGCACGGCCTCGTTAGCGCCACGGGATTAGCAACTGTTAATGAGCGCGTGCTACTAAACAGTGATACATCCATTGTATGTGTATATATAAAATATGTATAACATATTATATATAATATGATATATATAGATTATATATATACTATACTGTACTATACTATACTATACTATACTATGCTATAATATAATATAATATAATATAATATAATATAATTAATGGTTTTTCCCCTAAATCAATGTTCTTCCCCATAATCACTGTTTTATTTCCCCTAATTTAATGTTTTCCCCTAAATCAATGTTTTATTTCCCCTAAATCAATGTTTTCCCCTCAGTGTTTTATTTCCCCCTAAATCACGGTTTTATTTTCCCCCAAATCAATGTTTTTCCCCCAAATCACTGTTTTTTTTTCCCCTAAATCAATGTTTTTCCCCTAAATCAATGTTTTATTTCCCCTAAATCAATGTTTTATTTCCCCTGAATTAATATTTTTCCCCTAAATCACTGTTTTCCCCCAAATAACTGTTTTATTTCCCCTAAATCCATGTTTTATTTCCCCTAAATCCATGTTTTATTTCCCCTATATCACTGTTTTATTTCCCCTAAATCAGTGTTTTATTTTCCCCTAAATCACTGTTTTATTTCCCCTAAATCAATATTTTCCCCTAAATCAATGGTTTTCCCCTAAATCAATGTTTTATTTTCCCCTAAATCAATGTTTTTTCCCTAAATCACTGTTTTATTTCCCCTAAATCACTGTTTTATTTCCCCTAAATTAATGTTTTCCCCTAAATCAATGTTTTATTTCCCCTAAATCACTGTTTTATTTCCCCTAAATCAATATTTTACCCTAAATCACTGTTTTATTTCCCCTAAATCAATATTTTCCCCTAAATCACTGTTTTATTTTCCCCTAAATCAATGTTTTATTTCCCCTAAATCAATGTTTTATTTTCCCCTAAATCAATGTTTTCCCCTAAATCACTGTTTTATTTCCCCTAAATCAATGTTTTCCCCTAAATTAATGTTTTATTTCCCCTAAATCAATGTTTTCCCCTAAATCACTGTTTTATTTCCCCTAAATCAATGTTTTATTTCCCCTAAATCAATGTTTTATTTCCCCTACATCAATGTTTTATTTCCCCTAAATCACTGTTTTATTTCCCCTAAATCAATGTTTTCCCCTAAATCACTGTTTTATTTCCCCTAAATCAATGTTTTCCCCTAAATCACTGTTTTATTTTCCCCTAAATCAATGTTTTTCCCCTAAATCACTGTTTTATTTCCCCTAAATTAATGTTTTATTTCCCCTAAATCAATGTTTTTTCTCCTCTCCCCTCTCAGATCTGGCCTCTCCGAGTGGCCCAGCAGAAGAGGAGCTCTGTGGGCTGAGCAGAGAGGAAATTGTAACACCTACAACATGAATTATATCATTAATTAAACAATTATAAAAAATTATAACACCTACAACATGAATTATATCATTAATTAAACAATTATAAAAAATTATAACACCTACAACATGAATTATATCATTAATTAAACAATTAGAAAAAATTATAACGCCTACAACAGAAATTATATCCTGAATTAAACAATTAGAAAAATTAGAACACCTACAACATAAATTATATCCTGAATTAAACACTTAGAAAAACCATCTGTATTGTCTCGCCCTTCACATCACCCCAGAAGTTTTTAAAACTCCTCTCACTTTTAAAACTATTCCTAATTTATAAAAAGCCCATTCCTAAATTATAAAACAAAAAAAATCAGATTCCACCACCTCTGCTTCCCGAGGGAGTGAAGCAGATCCCAGGTGCTCCCTGGGGCTTCCTGGATTTTTATTTTTCTGATTTTTTTCCTGAATTTTTTGATATTTTTTCTGAATTTTTCTGATTTTTTTCTGAATTTTTCCGATTTTTTTTTCTGAATTTTTCTGATTTTTTTTTCTGATTTTTTTCCTGAATTTTTCTGATTTTTTTTCTGAATATTTCTGATTTTTTTTTCTGATTTTTTTCTGAATTTTTCTGATTTTTTTCCTGAATTTTTCTGATATTTTTCTGAATTTTTCTGATTTTTTTTTCTGATTTTTTTCTGAATTTTTAAAAGATTTCTTTGGTGATTTTTTTTCTGATTTTTTTGTCTCTTTTTCTCACGTTTTTCTCCCTTTTCTCCTGGATTTATCAAGTTTTTTCTCTTTTTGCTCATGTTTTTATCATGTTTTCATCTCTTTCCACATGTTTTTATGTATTTTCTCATATTTTTATCATTTTTAATGTCTTTTCTCAACTTTTTCTCATGTTTTTTTGTCTCTTTTCACATATTTTTATTATTTTTTTGTCTCTTACCTCATGTTTTTATCATTTTTGTCTCTTTTTTTCATATTTTTACCATGGTTTTTAATCTCTTCCATGTTTTTATTATGTTTTCTTATCTCTTTTCATGTTTTTCTCATGGTTTTATCTCTTTTCTCACGTTTTTAACATTTTTTGTCTCTCTTCTCACGTTTCTATCAAGTTTTTTTGTCTTTTCTCATGTTTATATCATGGTCTTATCAAGTTACGTTTTTATCAAGTTTTTGTGGTTTTCCTCATATTTTTATCGAGTTTTTTAGTAATTTAATTCCTCAAGGGAGTAATTCCTGATGGGAGTAATTCCTGAAGGGAAATAATTTCTGAAGGGAAATAATTCCTGGAGGGAAATAATTCCTGGAGGGAAATAATTCCTGAAGGGAAATAATTCCTGAAGGGAGTAAATCCTGAGGGGAACAATTCCTGAAGGAAGTGATTCCTGATGGGAATAATTCCTGAAGGGAATTATTATTATTATTATCATTTTTATATATTATTATCCTGAAGGGAATTATTCCTCAAGAAAATCATTCCTGAAGGGAATAATTCCTGAGGGGAGTAATTCCTGAAGGGAATTATTATTATCATTTTTATATATTATTATCCTGAAGGGAATTATTATTATTATTATTATCATTTTTATATATTATTATCCTGAAGGGAATTATTCCTCAAGAAAATCATTCCTGAAGGGAATAATTAATTCCTCGAGGGAGCAATTCCTCAAGGGAGATAATTCCTGAAGGGAGCAATTCCTGAATGGAATCATTCCTGAAGGGATTAATTCCTCAAGGGATTAATTCCTGGCGGGAGTAATTCCTCAAGAAAATCATTCTTAAAGGGAGTAAGTCCTGAAGGGAGCAATTCCTGAAAAGAGCAATTCCTGAAATGAATCATTCCAGAGGGGAGTAATTCCTGATGGGAATCATTCCTGAAGGGAGCAATTCCTGAAAAGAGCAATTCCTGAAATGAATCATTCCTGAGGGGAGTAATTCCTGATGGGAATCATTCCTGAAGGAAATCGTTCCTGAAGGGAGCAATTCCTGAAGGGAATCATTCCAGAGGGGAGTAATTCCTGATGGGAATCATTCCTGAAGGAAATCGTTCCTGAAGGGAGCAATTCCTGAAGGGAATCATTCCAGAGGAGAGCAATTCCTGAAGGGAATTATTCCTCAAGGGAGCAGTTCCTGAGGGGAGCAACTCCTGAAGGGAATCATTCCTGACAGGAGTAATTCCTCAAGAAAATCATTCCTGAAGGGAGCAATTCCTGAGGGGAGCAATTCCTGATGGGAATCATTCCTCAAGTGATTAATTCCTGATAGGAGTAATTCCTCAAGAAATTCATTCCTCAAGGGAGCAATTCCTGAAGGGAGCAATTCCTGAAGGGAATCATCCCAGAGGAGAGCAATTCCTGAAGGGAATTATTCCTCAAGGGAGCAATTCCTGAGGGGAGCAATTCCTGAAGGGAGCGATTCCTGAAGGGAGTGATTCCTGAGGGGAGTAATTCCTGATGGGAATTATTCCTCAAGGGATTAATTCCTCAGGGAATAATTCCTGAAGGGAGTGAGGAAATCCCCTGCCAGCCCCTCCAGCCTGGCACTGCCCCTCCAATCTCAGCCTCTCCAGGCTCAGTTTCTCCAGGCTCAGTTTCTCCAGGCTCAGCCTCTCCAGGCTCAGTTTCTCCAGGCTCAGTTTCTCCAGGCTCAGCCTCTCCAGGCTCAGCCTCTCCAATCTCAGCCTCTCCAGGCTCAGTTTCTCCAGGCTCAGTTTCTCCAGGCTCAGTTTCTCCAGGCTTTCCAGGCTCAGCCCCTCCAGGCTGTTTCTCCAGGCTCAGTTTCTCCAATCTCAGCCTCTCCAGGCTCAGCCTCTCCAGGCTCAGTTTCTCCAATCTCAGCCTCTCCAGGCTCAGTTTCTCCAGGCTCAGTTTCTCCAGGCTCAGTTTCTCCAATCTCAGTTTCTCCAATCTCAGCCTCTCCAGGCTCAGCCTCTCCAGGCTCAGCCCCTCCAGGCTCAGCCTCAGGTCCAGGAGGGTGCTCACCATCTCTGACCAGAATTTTGGGGACCCTTCCCGGGCCTGCCTGGAGGCGTGGGAGGAAAATCCACGGGGATGGACTCAACTGATCCACTCCAGGTCCACCCAGAGCTGATCTTTGCAATTACTGCCTTAAAACCAAGCCTGGAAAATCCATTTTTTTTCCCCCATGGGGTGGCTGTTAAAGCAGATGGAGATTTGGATCTGAAAACTGGGACAGCCCTTGGGGGAGCTGGAGCCTTGGACAGGCCCCCAGAGCACTCCTGGGTTTGTGTTCAGGGATGTTTTGGGCTCAATCTGTTCAATTTTGGGGCTGGTAGAACCTGGGGCCGTTTCCTGGCAAGCAGCACATCCCAGGAAGGAGGGATTTGAAGGAAAGGCAGGAAATGGCTGCATCCAGGCAATTCCCTCTTTTCCTGCTGCCTCCCAGCCTGCTGCCCACCTCCCACAGCCAAATTTGGGGTTTCTCATGCTGCCTTGGCTTCCCCAGGAATTCCCCAGCGTTTCCAGGCTGGGCACTGATCCCTGGGGGTTCAGGAGGGAGCAGATGTTTGATAAATCCCAGGATTTTGCTAAACAAGCTCCTCTCTCCACACACTCAGCCCAGCTCTTTGCACTGTGTGGTCTTGAAATGTCCAAAGTTCTTTTTTTCCCCCACTCCCATTTGGGGATGTAAACAGAATTATCTGACCTCCCCTCACCCCTTTTCTGGTGTTAACTGCTGAGAGCTGAGTTTCCATCCCCTGTGAGACTCTGGAGAGGATTTTTTTTTTCATTTCTGAGGCACCAGAAAACCACAGGCCTGGCTTAAAACCTGCTTAGAACCGAGTTTAGCCCACAGGATTTGGGGTTTTGGTGTAGCAGAGGCACAGGCTCACTTCTGCTCCTTCACCCCAAAACTTCTGTAAAGGGCTGAGAGCAGCAGAGCAACAAAAATCTGAATTTCCAAATGCAGCCTGAAATCCAGCCAGGTGCTTGTCCTTAATTGGCCACCTCGTTAATTACTGTTAAAAGCCCAGGCTGGCCTCTGGCCTCTCTCTCAGAGCAATTTTTAAATCTTGGTGAGAAAAATCAGCTCCAGCTTTTCTAAATTACAATCCCTGGGAAGTTTTGGTGAAAATCCTGGCACTGTGAGAGCCTCAGAGGGAGCATCAGCCCCAAATAATCCTTTACCTTTAGCAGAAATTGCTCTTTTTATCCCATTTCTAGGCTGTGGAAAATCCTCCCAGCACTGGAGGGGGACTGGTTTTATCAAAATCTTTATAGATAAAGCACAGTCTTTATGGAAAAATGTAAAAAAATTGGATTGGAGGCTCCTTGGAGCTGGCCCTGAGGGAAGGATGGGGAATTAAAGAGGTTTTCCTGCTTGGGTATCAGCACATTCAGGGTTTTTTACTTTCTGTAGGTCCTGTGGTGCTTTTATACTTTGAATTTTAATTGTTTCAGGCAGCACTTGAGGGGATTTTAAGGGAAATCAGCTGTGGGAGGGGAGAACACTGAGTAACTTTAATGTGTAAACAACTCAAAAATTGAGTTGTTTGCACATTAAACCTCCTCAGATCTGTTTCAAAACAGGTTCTTGACTCCCTGGATAAGTTTGTTTTTTTTTTTACAAGGGGGGAAATCCCAGTGCTGGTGAGCATCACTGCAGGAATTGGACAAACACTGGAATTCTTTTATTAAAACCAAGCAGCAAAAAGCATTGAGAATGTAAACAAAATAAAATGTGTGAGGCAGCCTGGGCTGGGCTCTGCTCTCAGGGGGTGCTCTGGGGCAGTCCTTTCTTCAGCAGGGACGTGAGATAACTGCCAAGCTCTTCATCCTAAAAGGGACACAGAGAAATAGGATGAGAGCAAAATCTTCCCTTGATTGTCCCATTTGAGGCAGGAAATTCAATTTTGGTACCTCGGGATGCACTGAGAGAATTCCTGGGCCCTGCAGGATCTGATGTGAGCTGTGTTTAAAAACTTAAACAATCCACAAATTCATTTCTGGCTGCTCTGACAATCTATTGCTGTGAAACTCCCTGGGGTTTCCTCTGAGGAAAAGCCCCATTTTTGCTTGAAATCCAGGAATAAACTGATTTTATTGCTTTGCCTTCCAAAGGCATTTCCCTGCTGTCGAGAAAGAGTTTAATAATCCAGAAAGTTGAATAATCCAGCCACAGGAAGGGAAGATGATGGGATGACTCAAATAAAAGAATGTTAGGATCACAAATTGTTTGAAATTTTCCAAGTAAGAAATACAGAGTGAAATACTCAGCAGAGCTCAAACACAGAACTGAATTAATTAAGTGGAATTACCCCAGAAGTTCTCTGCTTTACAGAGCTGTAAAACCATTTCTGCTCAACCCCAAAAGCTCAGGAACCAGCAGGGACTCCCCTCATCTTCCAAAGTGCTCCAAAGCCAGAGGAGGGAGGTTTGGGATGGGAGGGATTTGGGTCAGAAATGGGGAATTCCCACCTGGTAAGTCCAGGACACGAGCAGGACTTTGGTTCCTTGGTCCTCTGAGTGAGCTGTGGCCTGGATCAGGATGGACTCCACAGTGATGGAGCCATCAGGGAGGTGCTGCACTGAGTAATCCTTCAGGATCCTGCAGAGAAATTGGGGATTTATTTGGGAAAAGAAATGCTGGGTCTTCATCCCAAATCCCAGCCTGTTCCTCTCGTGGCTGGCTGAGCCCAGGAGGGGAAAAGGGGCTGAGCTCATTCTGGTGTTTCCATCAATCACGGGGGATTTCCTGCAGGAATTATTCCTGCAGAGTTCCTCCAGCTCCAGCCTGAGCCCTGCTCTGAGGGAAGAGCTCAGGATGCAGCAGCTGCATGGAGGGAAAACCAGATTTTAACATTCTGCTGCTGCCGAGGGAACCCAGCTGAGCTGCCTGGGTTGGAGCTGAAATAACCCAGCAGCCCTAAATGGATTTCTGGTTCCCTTCAAAGAAACCACTCTGCTCTGCCGGGAAAAAATAGGATTCCCAGGGGAGCAGCTTTTCCACAGGATTCCCAGGGGAGCAGCTTTCCTCTGCATCCCCAGAGGAGCAGCTTTCCTCTCTGCATCCCCAGGGGAGCAGCCTTTCCACAGGATTCCCAGGGGAGCAGCTTTTCCACAGGATTCCCAGAGGAGCAGTTTTTCCTCTGCATTCCCAGAGGAGCAGCTTTCCTCTCTGCATTCCCAGAGGAGCAGCTTTTCCTCTGCATCCCCAGAGGAGCAGCTTTTCCACAGGATTCCCAGGGGAGCAGCTTTCCTCTCTGCATTCCCAGGGGAGCAGCTTTTCCACAGGATTCCCAGAGGAGCAGCTTTCCTCTCTGCATTCCCAGGGGAGCAGCTTTCCTCTCTGCATTCCCAGAGGAGCAGCTTTTCCACAGGATTCCCAGAGGAGCAGCTTTTCTCTGCATTCCCAGAGAAACTTTTCCACAGGATTCCCAGAGGAGCAGCTTTCCTCTCTGCATTCCCAGAGGGAGCCCAGGCCCATCCACAGCAGCCCTGGAGCTCCAGAGGAAAACTCCAGCCTTGTCCAGGATCCTGCTCCAGCAGAAGCACAGCTGGCACTGCAGGAGGGCTGAGCCCCATGGAATGGCACTGCTGCCACCACCCTGACCCACAGCCTGCCAGGGCCTGCTCTCACTCTGACACTGGTTTGGTTCTTTTTTTTTTGTTTGTGCTATTACATTTGTATTTTTTTTTTAATTTTCCCAGTAAAGAACTGTTATTCCTATTCCCATATCTTTACCTGAGAGCCTTTTAAGTTCAAAATCACAGGAATTTTGGGGGGGGGGGGGGTCACATTTTCCATTTCAGGGGAGGCTTCTGCCTTCCTAAAGCAGACACCTCATCCCAAACCACGACACAGCTCTCTCAGAATCACAGAATCCCAGAATCATGAGGTTGGAAGAGACCTCTAAGATCATCAAGTCCAACCTATGCCCTGACACCTCTGGAGCAGTGGCTAGAGAGATTTTCCACTTCCTCCAAGTTTTGGTTTGCTGCTTGGGGTTAAAAAAACCACATGGGGATAAAAAAGCACAAGGATAAAACATCCCTGAGGGCTGTAAAAGCCTTGCCAGGGGTCAGGGCTCACCCCTTGAGGTGGTTAGGGGTTACATTTTCCATTTCAGGGGAAGTTCCTGCCTTCCTTAAGCAGACATCTCCTTTCAGCTCTCTCGAGCAGTGGCTACAGAGATTTTCTGCCTCCTCCAAGTTTTGGTTTGCTGCTTGGGGTTAAAAAACCACATGGGGATAAAAAACCACTGGGATAAAACATCTCTGAGGGCTGGAAAAGCCTTGCCAGGGGTCAGGGCTCACCCCTTGAGGTGGTTGGGGGTTACATTTTCCATTTCAGGGGAAGCTCCTGCCTTCCTTAAGCAGACACCTTTCACCTCTCGAGCCGTGGCTAGAGAGATTTTCTGCCTCGTTCAAATTTTGGTTTGCTGCTTGGGGTTAAAAAAACGACATGGGGATAAAAAACCATGGGGATAAAACATCCCTGAGGGCTGTAAAAGCCTTGCCAGGGGTCAGGGCTCACCCCTTGAGGTGGTTAGGGGTTACATTTTCCATTTCAGGGGAAGTTCCTGCCTTCCTTAAGCAGACACCTCCTTTCAGCTGTGGAGCAGTGGCTACAGAGATTTTCTGCCTCCTCCAATTTCTGGTTTGCTGCTTGGGGTTAAAAAAACCACATGGGGATAAAAAACCACTGGGAAAAAAATCCCTGAGGGCTGTAAAAGCCTTGCTAGGGGTCAGGGCTCACCCCTTGAGGTGGTTGGGAGTTACATTTTCCATTTCAGGGGAAGTTCCTGCCTTCCTTAGGCAGACACCTTTCACCTCTCGAGCAGTGGCTACAGAGATTTTCTGCCTCCTCCAAGTTTTGGTTTGCTGCTTGGGGTTAAAAAACCACATGGGGATAAAAAACCACTGGGAAAAAACATCCCTGAGGGCTGTAAAAGCCTTGCCAGGGGTCAGGGCTCACCCCTTGAGGTGGTTGGGGGTTACATTTTCCATTTCAGGGGAAGCTCCTGCCTTCCTTAAGCAGACACCTTTCACCTCTCGAGCCGTGGCTAGAGAGATTTTCTGCCTCGTTCAAATTTTGGTTTGCTGCTTGGGGTTAAAAAAACGACATGGGGATAAAAAACCATGGGGATAAAACATCCCTGAGGGCTGGAAAAGCCTTGCCAGGGGTCAGGGCTCACCCCTTGAGGTGGTTGTAGACCCTGAGCACGGTCTCGTGCTCCTTGCGCGGGTCCTGGATGTGCACGCGGCAGGTGAAGCGCAGCTGATGCTCGGCCAGCCCCAGCTCCTTCAGGGCCTGCTCAGAGGAAACCAGCCTGAAACTCTGGGGGGAAAAAAAAAAAAAAAAAAAGAGATTAAAGGGAGAAAGAGAGCCTGGGGGAGTTGTGGTGCTGCCCTGGGGCGGGGGGAGGCAGGGAAGGGTTGTGCTGAAATTCCGCGGCGGGTTTCTCGCTGCTGAGGGTGGGGAGGAAAGGGAGAGCTGAGAGTGGGACAAAACATCCACCTGGATGATTGTAAATAAATGTTTGACACCGCCAGGTTGGTCTCTAGGGGATGGTTTAAGATCTAGCAGGGGATGATGTTTGAAAATAAAGGTGAGGTTGAAGATGAGGCGGTGAGGAGGCAGAAGCGCTCAGGGGGATTCGGGGTTTGAAATGTGACAGCACCTTCAGAGGGCACAAAAAAACAGCCTCAGAGGGCTCAAAACAGCCTCAGAGGGCTCAAAAAACAGCCTCAGAGGACACAAAAAAACAGCCTCAGAGGACACAAAAACAGCCTCAGAGGGCACAAAAAACACAGAGGATATGAAAAACACCCCCAGAGGACACAAACCACCCCCAGAGGACACAAACCACCCCCAGAGGACACAACAAACAGCCTCAGAGGGCAGAAAACACAGAGGATATGAAAAAAACCCTCAGAGGGCTCAAAAGAGCCTCAGAGGACATGAAAACCACCCTCAGAGGGCACAAAAGAAACAGCCTGAGAGAGCCAAAACTGCCTCAGGACACAAAAAACCACCCTCAGGGGACACAAAAAACACCCTGAGAGGACACAACAACCCTGAGAGGACACAAAACACAGAGGACACAGAAAAACACCCTCAGGGGACACAAAAAACACTCTCGGGGGACACAAAAACCCTGAGAGGACACAAAAATCACCCTCAGAGGACACAAAAAACACCCTCATGGGACACAAAAACCCTGAGAGGACACAAAGAACACACTCAGGGGACACAAAAACACTCAGAGGACACGAAAAAAAACTCAAGAGGACACAAAAAACACCCTCAGGGGACACAAAAACCCTCAGGGGACATAAAAACCCTGAGAGGACACAAAAAACACCCTCAAGGGACACAAAAACCCTCAGGGGACACAAAAACCCTGAGAGGACACAAAAACCACCCTGAGAGAGCACAAAAAACACCCTCAGGGGACACAAAAAACACCCTCAGAGAACACAAAAACACCCTGAGAGGACACAAAAACCCTGAGAGGACACAAAAATCACCCTCAAGGGACACAAAAACCCTGAGAGGACACAAAAACCCTGAGAGGACACAAAAAACACCCTCGGGGGATACAAAAAACACCCTGAGAGGACACAAAAAACACCCTGAGAGGACACAAAAAACACCCTCAAGGGACACAAAAACCCTGAGAGGACACAAAACACAGAGGACACAAAAAACACCCTCAGAGAACACAAAAACACCCTCAGGGGACACAAAAACCCTGAGAGGACACAAAAAACACCCTCGGGGGACACAAAAACACCCTCAAGGGACACAAAAACCCTCAGAGGACACAAAAACCCTCAGAGGACACAAAAAACCCTCAGGGGATACAAAAAACACCCTCGGGGGATACAAAAACCCTGAGAGGACACAAAAACCCTCAGAGGACACAAAAAACACCCTCAAGAGAACACAAAAACACCCTGAGAGGACACAAAAACCCTGAGTGGATACAAAAACCCTGAGAGGACACAAAACACAGAGGACACAAAAAACACCCTCAGAGAACACAAAAACACCCTCAGGGGACACAAAGAACACCCTCGGGGGACACAAAAACCCTCAGGGGACACAAAAACACCCTGAGAGGACACAAAGAACACACTCAGGGGACACAAAACCCTGAGAGGACACAAAAAACACCCTGAGAGGACACAAAAACCCTCAGGGGACACAAAACCCTGAGAGGCCACAAGAGCACTGTACTCACGTTGTCCTTCATGAGCAACGTGCCGTGCATCAGCTTTGGCTTCTTGGCATCAGGTGCAGCACCTAAAGCAGGGCCAGGGCCACAAAAACACATCAGGAGCTGCTCTTTTCACCCCAAACTGCTCCAGGACTGAGGCTCACACTGAGATCTGACACTTCTCTCTTCAATGCCTCAGTGGTGTTTAACCACAATCAGAAATATTGGCACCCAAGAAATAACATTTAGTGATACACAGCAGCTCCCTCTCTTCCCACTGCACTGCCTGGTGGAAGAATTCCGTTATTCCTTCTAAAATTCACTTTATAAAAGTGACTCCAGCTCTCCCAAACCAAGCTGCTGCAAGCAAAACCGGGCAGGGTGTGCACGTGGATTTTTAAACCTCTAAATTCTATTTTAAATATAAGTTGACGGCTTTCTACCAACGGCAGCACTACAAAAAAAAAAAAAAAAAAAAAAAAAAAAAAAAAAAAAAAAAAAAAAAAGCAGCAGCAGGGAGGAAATGGGGGGTGGGAAGTGTCACCTGTGGCTGCTTCCCTTTTGAGGAGGCCCAGGGAGATGTCCACGGGGATGCAGGGGTTGGTGACGATGGTGGTGGTCTCTCCGTTGGCTGGCATGAAGCAGCTGACATCTGCAAAGGGTGTAATTAGTGTTAATTAAGGCATTACAGCATCATTTCCTTGAGGGGAGGTGTGAATGCCACCCCAGCTAACTCTGCTGAAGGATCCAAAATGGATCAAAAATGTCATTTTCAAGCTTTGATGCCATTCCCTCCTCTCCTGTGGAACACAATCCTAACTCACATTCAAGGGGGTCACTGCAATTAACAGAGTTTAATTAGTGTTAATTAAGGCATTACAGGATCAGCTCCTTGAGGGGAGTTTTAAGTGCCACCGCACCAAACTGTGCTGAGGGACCCAAAATGCATCAAAAATGTGTAAAGTTTTAATGCCATTCCCTCCTATCCCATGGAAAACAATCCTAATTCCTATTCAAAGGGGTCCCTCTAATGAACAGAGTTTAATTAGTGTTAATTAAGGTTTTACAGGCATCAGTTCTTTGAGGGGAACTGTAAGTGCTACCCAATCCAACATTTCCTTTAGGGGAGGTGTGAATGCCACCCCACCTGACTGTGCTGAGGGATCCAAAATGGATCAAAAATGTGATTGCCATTCCCTCCTCTCCCATGGAAAACAATCCTAATTCTTATTCAAAGGGGTCCCTGTAATTAACAGATTTTAATTAGTGTTAATTAAGGCCTTACAGCATCGGTTCCTTTAGGGGAGGTGTGAATGCCACCCTTCCTGACTGTGCCGAGGGATCCAAAATGGATCAAAAATGTGATTGCCATTCCCTCCTCTCCCATGGAAAACAATCCTAACTCACATTCAAGGGGGTCACTGCAATTAACAGGGTTTAATTGGTGTTAATTAAGGCATTACAGGATCAGCTCCTTGAGGGGAGCTGTGAATGCCGCCCCTCCTTGACTGTGTTGAGGGATCCAAAATGCATCAAAAATGTGATTTTAAAGCTTTAATGCCATTCCCTCCTATCCCATGGAAAACAATCCTAATTCTTATTCAAAGGGGTCCCTGTAATTAACAGAGTTTAATTAGTGTTAATTAAGGCCTTACAGCATCAATTCTTAGAGGGGAGCTGTAAGTGCCACCCTTCCTGACTGTGCCAGGGATCCAAAATGGATCCAAAATGTGATTGCCATTCCCTCCTCTCCCATGGAAAACAATCCTAACTCACATTCAAGGGGGTCACTGCAATTAACAGGGTTTAATTGGTGTTAATTTAATTGGTGTTAATTACAGGATCAGCTCCTTGAGGGGAGCTGTGAATGCTACCCCACCAAACTGTGCTGACGGCCAAAATGGATCTAAATGTGATTTTAAAGCTTTAATGCCATTCCCTCCTCCCCCATGGAAAACAATCCTAATTCATGTCCAAGGGATCACTGCAATTAAATGGGCTTCATTAGTGCCAATTAAGGTGTTACGGACAACATTTCCTTGAGGGGAACTGTAAGTGCCACCCCACCTGACTGTGCCGAGGGATCCAAAATGCATCAAAAATGTGATTGCCATTCCCTCCTCTCCCATGGAAAACAATCCTAACTCACATTCAAGGGGGTCACTGCAATTAACAGGGTTTAATTAGTGTTAATTAAGGTTTTACAGGCATCAGTTCTCTGAGGGGAACTGTAAGTGCCACCCCACCTGACTGTGCCGAGGGATCCAAAATGCATCAAAAATGTGATTGCCATTCCCTCCTCTCCCATGGAAAACAATCCTAACTCACATTCAAGGGGGTCACTGCAATTAACAGGGTTTAATTGGTGTTAATTTAATTGGTGTTAATTACAGGATCAGCTCCTTGAGGGGAGCTGTGAATGCCACCCCACCATACTCTGCCGAGGGGCCCAGGATGGGTCCCCAGCGCGATTTCCCAGTGATTTCGCAGCCGTGCCGCCGTTCCCCGCCGCGGCTCGGATACCTACGGAACTCCTGCTCGATCTTCTGCTTCAGGAATTCCATCTTCTTGGCCTCGCCGTGCACCAGGAGCACGTTGCTGGGCTCGGCCTGGCGGATCAGCTGCATGATGCCCTTGGCGTCGGCGTGCGCGCTGAAGGACATGTACTCCACCTGCATCTTCACCTCCAGCTGCGAGAGCAGAGCGCCGTTGGGAGCTGGCAGTGACTCTGCCACGCACCCAGGGCCCCCTGGAGTTAATTACTGCTAATTACGGGGTCACGGGATCAGTTCCTTGAGGAGAGGTGTGAATGCCACCCCACCTGACTGTGCTGAGGGATCCAAAATGGATCAAAAATGTCATTTTCAAGTTTTAATGCCATTCTCTCCTCTCACCTAGAAAACAATCCTAATTCATGTCCAAGAGATCACTGCAATTAACTGGGCTTCATTAGTGATAATTAAGGCGTTACAGGATCAGTTCCTTGAGGGGAGCTGTGAATGCCACCCCACCCGACTGTGCTGAGGGATCCAAAATGGATCAAAAACGTCATTTTCAAGTTTTAACGCCATTCCCTCCTCTCACCTGGAAAACAATCCTAACTCATGTCCAAGAGATCACTGCAATTAACTGGGCTTCATTAGTGATAATTAAGGTGTTACAGGATCATTTCCTTGAGGGGAGCTGTGAATGCCGCCCCACCTGACTGTGCTGAGGGATCCAAAATGGATCAAAAATGTCATTTTCAAGTTTTAATGCCGTTCCCTCCTCTGCCATGGAAAACAATCCTAACTCATGTCCAAGAGATCACTGCAATTAACTGGGCTTCATTAGTGATAATTAAGGTGTTACTGGATCATTTCCTTGAGGGGAGCTGTGAATGCCGCCCCACCTGACTGTGCTGAGGGATCCAAAATATCATTTTCAAGTTTTAACGCCATTCCCTCCTCCCCCATGGAAAACAATCCTAACTCATGTCCAAGAGATCACTGCAATTAACTGGGCTTCATTAGTGATAATTAAGGTGTTACAGGATCAGTTCCTTGAGGGGAGGTGTGAATGCCGCCCCACCTGACTGTGCCGAGGGATCCAAAATGGATCAAAAATGTGATTTTCAAGTTTTAATGCCATTCCCTCCTCCCACATGGAAAACAATCCTAATTCATGTCTATGGGATCACAAGGGATCACTGCAATTAACTGGGCTTCATTAATGCTAATTAAGGTGTTACAGGATCATTTCCTTGAGGGGAGGTGTGACTGACCCCACCTGAGGGATCCAAAATGGATCCAAAATGTCATTTTCAAGTTTTAATGCCATTCCCTCCTCTCACCTGGAAATCCATCCTAATTCACATTCAAGGGGGTCCCTGCAATTAGCTGAACTTCATTAGTGCTAATTAAGGCGTTACAGGATCAGTTACTGTGCTGAGGGGTCCAAAATGGATCAAAAACGTCATTTTCAAGTTTTAACGCCATTCCCTCCTCCCCCATGGAAATCCATCCTGTCCATCATGTCCAAGAGATCACTGCAATTAACTGGGCTTCATTAGTGCTAATTAAGGCATTACAGGATCAGGTCCTTGAGGGGAGCTGTGACTGACACCCCACCTGACTCTGCTGAGGGATCCAAAATGGATCAAAAACGTCATTGATCAGTATATATCAATATGAAAGTTGAAAAATATATCAATATGAAAATTGAAAAATATATCGATATAAAAATTGAAAAATATATCAGTATAAAAATTGAAAAATATATCAATATATACCAATATATAGCAATATAAATCAGTATATATCAATATGAAAATTGAAAAATATATCAGTATAAAAATTGAAAAATATATCAATATATACCAATATATAGCAATATAAATCAGTATATATCAATATGAAAATTGAAAAATATATCAATATAAAAATTGAAAAATATATCAATACAAAAATTGAAAAATATATCAATATAAAAATTGAAAAATATATTGATATATAGCAATATATAGCAATATAAATCAGTATATATCAATATAAAAATTGAAAAATATATCAATATAAAAATTGAAAAATATATCGATATATAGCAATATAAATCAGTATATATCAATATGAAAATTGAAAAATATATCAATATAAAAATTGAAAAATATATCGATATGTACCTATATATACCAATATAAATCAGTATATACCAATATAAAAATTGAAAAATATATCAGTATAAAAATTGAAAAATATATCAATATATATCAATATAAAACTTGAAAAATATATCAATATATAGCAATATAAAACTTGAAAAATATATCAATATATAGCATTATACCAATATAAATCAGTATATATCAATATAAAAATTGAAAAATATATCAATACATAGCAACATATAGCAATATAAAAATTGAAAAATATATCAGTATAAAAATTGAAAAATATATCAATATATAGCAATATAAAAATAGAAAAATATATCAATATATAGCAACATATAGCAATATAAATCAGTATATATCAATATGAAAATTGAAAAATATATCAATATATGTCAATATAAAACTTGAAAAATATATCAATATATCAATATATATCAATATATATCAATATACCAATATATCATTATATATCAATATAAAAATGGAAATATATATCAATATAAAAATTGAAAAAGATATGAATATATCAATATAAAAATTGAAAAATATATCAGTATATATCAAAAATATATCAATATATATCATCATATATCAATATATATTTAATTTTACTAAAATTTAGTAACCTCAGTTTTACAGCAGAAGGGCCCTCAAAGTTTTTTTGCTTTTTTTTTTTTTTTTTTTGGCAGAAATTAATGCAAAAGGAAAAGAAAAAAAAAAACCAAACCAACTTTGCTAAAG
The DNA here is from genome assembly GCF_024509145.1 of Vidua macroura. Taxonomy (NCBI): domain Eukaryota; kingdom Metazoa; phylum Chordata; class Aves; order Passeriformes; family Viduidae; genus Vidua; species Vidua macroura. Next base: position 6,742,366 of record NC_071593.1, on the reverse strand, counting down.
CAAAAATTAAAAAAAAAACCCAAGTGCACCTCCGGGTGTAAAGAAGATTTGGAGGCATTTTTCAGTGCTGGAAATTGAAAATCCAACTCACGATTTGTCTCCCTTCCATCTCCAGCTTCCTCTGCCCGCTGAGGATCTTGTGGCCCACGGTTCCCTGCACGCAGTAGCCAGGCATGATCACCTGGGGACACAAAAACCAGCCAGGAAAATCAAAAATTCCACGGATCTGGGCTGGCAAATCCACCTTAAACACCAGGAGAGCCCCAGGTTTAGAGCCAGCTCAAAGAGGGGTTTTGTCCTTTAATTCCAGCTCCTCAAGAAAAGCTTTGCTGCCATCTCTGTAGTTGGAACTGGCATCAATGTGAGAAATCACCCCCCACCAAAAAAAAAAAATAAAAAAAAAATAAAAAAACCAATTTCTCACCATATTCTTCTCATTCCCTGCCCATTTCCGGAAGATTTGGAGGGATTGTCCTGCATGGAGCATCCCAGGGGTTGCAAACACCACCTGCAAGCCAAAGGAGTGCCAGAAATCACTGCAAAAATCCCTTTTTTCCCACCCTAAATCCCTTTTTTTCCACGCAGAGCATCCCCCCATCCCCACCCCCAGCACTGCACAAATGGGGATTTTTTCCTATTTGATTTTTTTTTTTTTTTCCCCCTCCACCCTCATCTAAAATTCCCAGGAGCTGTTTTAAAGAAATAAACCCAACATTTCCCTGTTTTAGGAAATATTTGTGAGCATCCCCAGTGTCTGGTGGAAAACTCTGAGTGGGTGTTTTTTTTTTTTATTATTTTTATTTTTTTTTTTTTTAAATAAACCAGCCAGAATTAAAGCAGCAATAAAAGCTTGTGCAGAAAAGAAAACCCCGCCTCGAACCAGGATGCGCAGATGACACAAACATGCAAAAAAAAATTTCATTTTCTCAGAGCTTTTCACCTTTAATTAAATAAAAAAACCAGGAAGAAATGGGATATTTACACAGGTGGCCTGGCCAGGAGAGGATTTGAGGTGGGGTTGATGGCGTGGGGGATTTTTTTTCCCAAGATTTGGGGTCAAAATGGAATTAAAAAAAGCTCCCAAACCCTCACCCACCATGGGCCCGGGGTTGTCTGCAAAGGCTCTGTCAAAGGCTTTGATGTGTTTGAACTCAAACATGTTCCTCTGCACAAAAGTTTTCCTGATTTTCTGGTTGGTCCAGGTGATGAAGAGTTTGTAATAATGGTTGGCTTTCTCCGTCAGGCCCGTGGAGAAATAAATCGGAGCTTTCAGGTTCATCCTTTCCCTGCAAGGAAAAAAAAATTAAAAAGTGAGGGGTAAATAAATCCTGGTTGGTGGTAAAGTTGGGAAAAACAAAAACAGGGAAATACACCCCCCAAAAAAAAAAAAAACACTTTGGGAGACTCCCACAGGTTTTTTGGGATGTATAAATCAATATTTTTTAACAGCACCATGCAGGTTTTAGTGCCTTTCTCACCAAATTCCCTGTAAAAAAGTTGAGGGGTAAATAAATCCTGGTTGGTGGTAAAGTTGGGAAAAACAAAAACAGGGAAATACACCCCAAAAACAGGGAAATACACCCCAAAACCAGGGAAATACATGGGAGTCTCACTTTGGGAGACTCCCATGGTTTTTTTGGGATGTATTTTCCTGTTTTTGGGAGGTATAAATCAATATTTTTTAACAGCACCATGCAGGTTTTAGTGCCTTTCTCACCAAATTCCCTGTAAAAAAAGTTGAGGGGTAAATAAATCCTGGCTGTCCATAAAAACCCCAAGGGTTTTTGGGGTCTATTTCCCTGTTTTTTTTGAGGTATAAATCAATATTTTTTAACAGCACCATGCAGGATTTAGTGCCTTTCTCACTAAATTCCCTGTAAAAAAATTGAGGGGCAAATAAATCCTGGCTGTCCATAAAAACCCCCGAGGTTTTTTTGGGGTGTAATTCCCTGTTTTGTGAACTATAAATCAATATTCTGGCTGTCCATAAAAAGCCCCAAGGGTTTTTTTGGGATACAATTCCCCGTTTGATGAGCTCTAATTCCCTATTCTGGCTGTCCATGAACCTGGGACATTTTTTTTGGGATACAATTCCCCGTTTGATGAGCTCTAATTCACTTTTCTGGCTATCCATGAACCTGGGAGGGTTTTTCTGGCTGTCCATGAACCTGGGAGGGTTTTTTGGGATATAATTCCCTGTTTGATGAGCTCTAATTCCCTATTCTGGCTGTCCATGAACCTGGGAGGGTTTTTTGGGATACAATTCCCCGTTTGATGAGCTCTAATTCCCTATTCTGGCTGTCCATGAACCTGGGAGGGTTTTTTGGGATACAATTCCCCGTTTGATGAGCTCTAATTCCCTATTCTGGCTATCCATGAACCTGGGAGGGTTTTTCTGGCTGTCCATGAACCTGGGAGGGTTTTTCTGGCTGTCCATGAACCTGGGAGGGTTTTTTGGGATACAATTCCCCGTTTGATGAGCTCTAATTCCCTATTCTGGCTGTCCATGAACCTGGGAGGGTTTTTCTGGCTGTCCATGAACCTGGGAGTTTTTTTGGGATACAATTCCCCGTTTGATGAGCTCTAATTCCCTATTCTGGCTATCCATGAACCTGGGACATTTTTTTTGGGATACAATTCCCCATTTGATGAGCTCTAATTCCCTATTCTGGCTGTCCATGAACCTGGGAGTTTTTTTGGGATATAATTCTCTATTTGATGAGCTCTAATTCCCTATTCTGGCTGTCCATGAACCTGGGAGTTTTTTTGGGATATAATTCTCTGTTTGATGAGCTCTAATTCCCTATTCTGACTGTCCATGAACCTAGGACATTTTTTTGGGATACAATCCCCCGTTTGATGAGCTCTAATTCCCTATTCTGGCTGTCCATGAACCTAGGAGAGTTTTTTTTGGGATGTAATTCCCCGTTTGATGAGCTCTAATTCCCTATTCTGGCTATCCATGACCCTAGGACGGTTTTTTGGGATACAATTCCCCGTTTGATGAGCTCTAATTCCCTATTCTGGCTATCCATGACCCTAGGACGGTTTTTTGGGATACAATCCCTGTTTGATGAGCTCTAATTCCCTATTCTGGCTGTCCATGAACCTGGGACATTTTTTTGGGATACAATTCCCCGTTTGATGAGCTCTAATTCCCTATTCTGGCTGTCCATGAACCTGGGAGGGTTTTTCTGGCTGTCCATGAACCTGGGAGTTTTTTTGGGATACAATCCCCCGTTTGATGAGCTCTAATTCACTATTCTGGCTGTCCATGAAGTTCCCATGGGTTTTTTTGGGATATAATCCCCGTTTGATGAGCTCTAATTCCCTATTCTGGCTGTCCATGAACCTGGGAGTTTTTTTGGGATACAATCCCCCGTTTGATGAGCTCTAATTCCCTATTCTGGCTGTCCATGAACCTGGGAGTTTTTTTGGGATACAATCCCCCGTTTGATGAGCTCTAATTCCCTATTCTGGCTATCCATGAACCTGGGAGTTTTTTTGGGATACAATCCCCGTTTGATGAGCTCTAATTCCCTATTCTGGCTATCCATGAACCTGGGAGTTTTTTTGGGATACAATCCCCGTTTGATGAGCTCTACCTCCCCTTTTCCCCCGCAGACAGAGCCGTGCCCGGGCAGCGGGGGCTCACCAGAAGGTTTCCAGTAGAATGCAGAGCTCCTGGGCACGGCCGAGGGCGAAGACCGGGATGAGAACCTGCGAGAGACGCGGAGTCGGCGCCGCCCCCGAGCCTCCCTGCCTCTGAGCTCCCACCTAATCATTAACAGTAATTAGCACTAGTGCTCATTTAATTCTCATTGCGGTTTCATCATAACGAGGCGCTTATTGCTTATTTATTATTGGTTTTAGTTATGATGTGTTTGTTCTCAGGTATTCGTTTCTCGCTATTATTGGTTATTATTTAATTAGAAGGATTTGTTTGGTGTTTATTATGTATTTATTCCTTATTTACTATTATTATTAATTATTATGTACATATGTATGGATGTATTTATTCTGTAGCTATTATTATTTCCTATTCATTATGTATTTATCATGCATTTATTTATAATTGATTATTTAATAACTGTGTATTATTTATTTACTATTAATTATTATATATTTATGCATATATGTATTTATTATCATCTATTATTTAATTACTGTGTATTATTTACTATTAATTATTATATATTTATGTATGGATGTATTTATTCTGTAGCCATTATTATTTTCTATTAATTATGTATTTATCATGCATTTATAATTTATTATTTAATTAGTGCATATTATTTATTTACTATTAATTATTATATATTTATTATTATTATAAATCATTATGCATTTTCTTATGTATTTATTACTAGCATTTATTATTATGTATTTAGTATAATTTAGATGATTTTTATTATTTATTATTGTGTATTTATTATTAATTAATTACTATTTATTATTCTTTCTGTCAAACCCTCTCCCACTTCCTGACACCCTTTAATATTCATTATTATGCATTATTAATGATTATGTATTTTTATTATGTATTTATTATTATTTAAATGATTATTTATTATTTACTTACTAGTGTGTGTTTATTATTATTACCAATTTATTAATTATTATTTATTCTTTCTGTCAAACCCCTCCCACCTCCTGACATCCTTTACTCTTCATTATTTATTAGTAATTATTAAGTAGTTGTATTACATATTTATTATTATTATTGTGTTTATTATTATTACAACTATCGCTATTATTCACGTGATCATTATTAATTATTTATCATTAATTATTCTTCCTGCAGTTTGCAGGGAAGCACCGGGGGCGACTCCGCTCCTGCTGGATTGAAACTGGATTTGGGGAAAACTGGGGAAATTTGGGGATATTCGGGAAATTTGGGGATATTCGGAGACATTCTGGGATATTCTGGGATATTTTGGGATATTCTGGGATGTTTTGGGATATTTTTGGATATTAGGGGATGTTTTGGGATACTTTGGGATATTTGGGGATATTTGGGGATATTCGGGGATGTTTTGGGACATTTTGGGATATTCTGGGATATTTGGGAATATTCTGGGACATTTTGGGATATTTGGGGACGTTTTGGGACATTTTGGGATATTCTGGGATATTCTGGGATATTTTGGGACATTTTGGGGCATTCTGGGATGTTTTGGGATATTTTGGGATGTTTTGGGACATTTTGGGAAATTCTGGGATGTTTTGGGATGTTTTGGGATATTTGGGGATATTTGGGAATATTCGGGGATGTTTTGGGACATTTGGGGATATCCTGGGCTATTCTGGGACATTTTGGGACATTCTGGGACATTTTGGGCTATTCTGGGCTATTTTGGGCTATTTTGGGCTATTCTGGGCTGTTTTGGGATATTCTGGGCTGTTTTGGGATATTCTGGGATATTTTGGGATATTTGGAGATGTTTTGGGACTTTTGGGACATTTGGGGATATCCTGGGCTATTCTGGGACATTTTGGGACATTCTGGGACATTTTGGGCTATTCTGGGCTATTTTGGGCTATTTTGGGCTATTCTGGGCTGTTTTGGGATATTCTGGGCTATTTTGGGATGTTTTGGGATATTTGGAGACGTTTTGGGCTGTTCTGGGCTGTACGGGGATGTTTCTGAGGGCGCGCTGTACCTTCCCTCCTCTCTCCACGGTCTCGTGGACTTTCTTGAGGAAATCCCTCTCCCGGCAGCGCTTGGAGTCGCGGATGGTGGTGGCGTAGGTGGACTCGGTGATCAGCAGATCCGGGCGGCACTTGTCGATCCAGGCGGCCCTGGGCACGGAACAGCGCCGGGTCACCGCGGGGAACGGCCCCGGCTGCCTCAGCTGGGACAATCTCAACCCAGAACCTGCGACCCAGAACCTGCAACCCAGAACCTGCGACCCAGCTCAGAATCTGCAACCCAGAACCTGCGACCCAGAACCTGCGACCCAGAACCTGCGACCCAGAACCTGCAACCCAGAACCTGCAACCCAGAACCTGCAACCCAGCTCAAAATCTGCAACCCAGCTCAGAACCTGCGACCCAGCACAGAATCTGCATCCCAGCTCAGAACCTGCAACCCAGAATCTGCAACCCAGAACCTGCAACCCAGCTCAAAATCTGCAACCCAGCTCAGAACCTGCAACCCAGCTCAGAACCTGCAACCCAGCAGAGAATCTGAAACCCAGCTGAGAACCTGCAACGCAGCTCAAAATCTGCAACCCAGCTGAGAACCTGCAACCCAGCTCAAAATCTGCGACCCAGCTCAGAATCTGCAATCCATCTAAAAATCTGCAATCCAGCTCAAAATCTGCAACCCAACTCAAAGTCTGCAACCCAGCTCAGAATCTGCAACCCAGCGGAGAATCTGCAACCCAGCTCAGAACCTGAGACCCAGCTCAGAACCTGCAACCCAGCTTAGAACCTGCAACCCGGCTCAGAATCTCAATCCATCTCAAAATCTGCAACCCAGCTCAGAATCTGCAACCCAGCTGAGAACCTGCAACCCAGCTCAAAATCTGCAACCCAGCTCAGAATCTGCGACCCAGCTCAAAATCTGCGACCCACCTCAGAATCTGCGACCCAGCTGAGAATCTGCAACCCAGAACCTGCAACCCAGCTCAGAATCTGCAATCCATCTAAAAATCTGCAATCCAGCTCAAAATCTGCAACCCAACTCAAAGTCTGCAACCCAGCTCAGAATCTGCAACCCAGCTGAGAATCTGCAACCCAGCTCAAAATCTGCAACCCTGCTGGGAATCTCGATTCCAGCTGGGAACCTGTGACCCTGCTGGGAACCTCTAATCCTGCTGGGAGCCTGCAACCCCGCTGGGAACATGCAACCACGCTGGGAACCTGCGACTCATCTCAAAATCTGCAACCCAGCTGAGAATCTGCAATCCATGTCAAAATCTGCAACCCCACTGGGAATCTCTAATCCAGCTGGGAACGTCTAATCCAGCTGGGAGCCTGCGACCCAGCTCAAAATCTTCAACCCAGCTCAAAATCTGCAACCCCACTGGGAATCTCTAATCCAGCTGGGAACCCGCAATCCACTGGGGGAATCTGCAACTCCACTGGGGAATCTCTAATCCAGCTGGGAATCTGCAACCCCGCTGGGAACCTGGAACCCATCTCAAAATCTGCAACCCAGCTCAGAATCTGTGACCCTGCTGGGAATCTGCAACCCCGCTCAAAACCTCTAATCCAGCTGGGAATCTGCAACCCATTGTGGAATCATCTCCAAACCCATCCCAAAATCTCCAAACCCATCTCAAAATCTCCAAACCCATCTCAAAATCTCCAAACCCATCCCAAAATCTCCAAACCCAACTCAAAATCTCCAAACCCAACTCAAAATCTCCAAACCCATCTCAAAATCTCCAACCCAACTCAAAATCTCCAAACCCATCCCAAAATCTCCAACCCAACTCAAAATCTCCAAACCCATCCCAAAATCTCCAAACCCATCTCAAAATCTCCAAATCCATCTCAAAATCTCCAAACCCATCTCAAAATCTCCAAATCCATCTCAAAATCTCCAGCCCAGCTGGAAATCTCTGGACTGGGGAATGGCACTGTGGCCACAGGACTAAAGCGTGCCTTTGGGATGCTGAGCTTTGCTTAAATTAATCCAGCTCAAAATTGAAGTTGCAGAGCTCAAAAAGCAGTATTTATCCAGTTTATGACCAGGTTTAAATGCATTAAAACTCAAAGATCACAGCAGGAAATGGTTTCTGGCCTTTTTCATCCAAAAATCTCCAAGCTGGATTGGAGAATGGCACCGTGTCCACAAGAAATGGGAATAAAGTGGAAATGGGAACAAAGTGTGCTTTGGGAATGCTGTGGTTGCTTAATTTAAATTAATCCAGCTCAAAATGGAAATTATAGAGCTCAAAAAGCAGTATTTATCCAGTTTATTACCAGTTTTGAATGCATTAATTTAAATGCATTAAAATTCAAAGGTCACAGCAGGAAATGGTTTCTGGAGTTTTTAATCTGAAAATCTCCAAGCTGGATTGGGGAATGGCACAGTGTCCACAGGAAATGGGAATAAATAAATACAGGAAAATAATAAAGGAAAATAAACAAAGGAATATAATAAATAAAGGAAATGGGAATAAATCCCATAATAACTCTGGAATTCCGTGGTAGCTCTGTTTAAATTAATCCAGCTCAAAATTGAAGTTACAGAGCTCAAAAAGCAACATTTATCCAGTTTAAATGCATAATTAAATGTATCCAGTTTTAAATGCATTAAAATATTCACCTGAATAGCAGGGATGTAAAAAATCTCTCATATATGCCAGTGAAAATACATACATGAGAGATTTATAATATTCTAACACGTGAAGTTTGTGATTAATAATCTCTTAGAAAGTAAAAAAACACCATGAAAAAACCATTGCAAACAGTGAAGTCCAACTAGTACACAGCCCTAAAAATGAATTAATCGATTAAAAATGAATTAATCGATTAAAAATGAATTAATCTGTTAGAAATGAATTAATCGATTAAAAATGAATTAATCTGTTAAAAATGAATTAATCGATTAAAAATGAATTAATCTGTTAAAAATGAATTAATCTGTTAAAAATGAATTAATCGATTAAAAATGAATTAATCTGTTAAAAATGAATTAATCTGTTAGAAATGAATTAATCTGTTAGAAATGAATTAATCGATTAAAAATGAATTAATCTGTTAAAAATGAATTAATCTGTTAAAAATGAATTAATCGATTAAAAATGAATTAATCTGTTAAAAATAAATTAATCGATTAAAAATGAATTAATCAATTAAAAATGAATTAATCTGTTAAAAAAGAAATAATCGATTAAAAATGAATTAATCTGTTAAAAATAAATTAATCGATTAAAAATGAATTAATGTGTTAGAAATGAATTAATCTGTTAAAAATGAATTAATCTGTTAGAAATGAATTAATCTGTTAAAAATGAATTAATCGATTAAAAATGAATTAATCTGTTAGAAATGAATTAATGTGAGTATTCAGATCGCACCAAGGCCTATCAGGCAGGTTTAAGGTCAAGATCTTCACTCCCACTATTCAAAATTGCATTTCTATTTCCAGCAGAGACATCATTAAATATTCCAAATAATTAAAGCTGATGAGCCCCTGCAATTAACAGGAGCTGTGCTGGGAGCTCGCAGTGAGAAATCCCCAGAAGTCCCCAAATGCAGCTTTTACTCACCCCAGGTGCCTGTCAGGTGTCATGTTGTAATCACCCTGCGGGGACAGAACCAGGCACATTGGCTGGTTTTGCCTTCAGATCATTTTGAGCCCCCAACAGAAGCTCAAATGTATAAAATAAATAATATTTATATATAATAATGTATAAATACAATATAGAAAATATATCATACATATATAAATAAATATATATATAAGAGATTATTTTGAGCCTCCAAGGGAGGCTCAAATGTATAAAATAAATATATTTATATATAATAATGTATAAATGTAATATAGAAAATATATCATACATATATAAATAAATATATAAATAAGAGATTATTTCGAGGCTCCAAGGGAGGCTCAAATGTATAAAATAAATAATATTTAATAATATTATAATAATAATTATATTATTATAATTATGTATATATATTATATATATATATAATTATCCATAATAATATATTATATTATTTTGAGCCTCCATAGAGGCTCAAATGTATAATATAAATAATATTTATATATAATAATGTATAAATATAATATAGAAAATACATCATACATATATAAATAAAAATATATATAAGATAATTTTGAGCCTCCAACAGAGGCTCAAATGTATAAAATAAATATATTTTTATATAATAATGTATAAATATAATATAGAAAATATATCACACATATATAAATAAAAATATATATAAGAGATTATTTCGAGCCTCCAAGGGAGGCTCAAATGTATAATATAAATATATTTATATATAATAATGTATAAATGTAATATAGAAAATATATCATACATATATAAATAAAAAAATATATATTATTTTATTTTGAGCCTCCAAGGGAGACTCAGATGTATAAAATAAATAATATTTAATAATATTATAATAATAATTATATTATTATAATTATTAATTATATATATATAATATATATATATTTATCCATAATAATATATTATATTATTTTGAGCCTCCAACAGAGGCTCAAATGTATAAAATAAATATATTTTTATATAATAATGTATAAATATAATATAGAAAATACATCATACATATATAAATAAATATATATATATAAGAGATTATTTTGAGCCTCCAACAGAGGCTCAAATGTATAAAATAAATATATTTTTATATAATAATGTATAAATGTAATATAGAAAATATATCATACATATATAAATAAAAATATATATATTATTTTATTTTGAGCCTCCAACGGAGGCTCAAATGTATAATATAAATAATATTTATATATAATAATGTATAAATACAATATAGAAAATATATCATACATATATAAATAAATATATATATAAGAGATTATTTTGAGCCTGAACAGAGGCTCAAATGTATAAAATAAATAATATTTATATATAATAATGTATAAATATAATATAGAAAATACATCATACATATATAAATAAAAATATATATAAGAGATTATTTTGAGCCTCCAACAGAGGCTCAAATGTATAATATAAATAATATTTATATATAATAATGTATAAATGTAATATAGAAAATACATCATACATATATAAATAAATATATATATAAGATATTATTTTGAGCCTCCAACGGAAGCTCAAATGTATAAAATATTTATATATAATAATGTATAAATATAATATAGAAAATATATCATACATATATAAATAAAAATATATATAAGAGATTATGTTGAGCCTCCAACAGAGGCTCAAATGTATAATATAAATATATTTTTATATAATAATGTATAAATATAATATAGAAAATACATCATACATATATAAATAAAATATATATATAAGAGATTATTTTCAGCCTCAAAGGGAGGCTCAAATGTATAATATAAATAATGTTTATATAAAATAATGTATAAATATAATATAGAAAATATATCATACATATATAAATAAATATATATATAAGAGATTATTTTGAGCCTGAACAGAGGCTCAAATGTATAAAATAAATATATTTTTATATAATAATGTATAAATATAATATAGAAAATACATCATAAACATATAAATAAAAATATATATAAGAGATTATTTCGAGCCTCCAAGGGAGATTCAAATGTATAAAATAAATATATTTATATATAATAATGTATAAATGTAATATAGAAAATATATCATACATATATAAATAAAAATATAAATATTATTTTATTTTGAGCCTCCAACGGAGGCTCAGATGTATAAAATAAATAATATTTAATAATATTATAATAATAATTATATTATTATAATTATTAATTATATATAATATATATTATTATATATATATAATTATCCATAATAATATATTATATTATTCTGAGCCTCCAACAGAGGCTCAAATGTATAATATAAATAATGTTTATATAAAATAATGTATAAATGTAATATAGAAAATACATCATACATATATAAATAAAAATATATATAAGAGATCATGTTGAGCCTCCAAAAGAGGCTCAAATGTATAATATAAATAATATTTATATATAATAATGTATAAATGTAATATAGAAAATACATCATACATATATAAATAAAAATATATATAATAACATATGTAATATATAATCTATATTTTATATGACAGTATATATAATATGTAATACATAAAATATATATAGTATTATATATTTCATAATATATTTGTTCCTGTGACATTATGGATATTCTGGGATGTTTTGGGTTATTCTGGGGTTCCTGTGACATTTCGGGATATTCTGGGATGTTTTGGGTTATTCTGGGGTTCCTGTGACATTATGGATATTCTGGGATGTCGGGGTTATTCTGGGGTTCCTGTGACATTATGGATATTCTGGGATGTTTTGGGTTATTCTGGGGTTCCTGTGACATTTCGGGATATTCTGGGATGTTTTGGGTTATTCTGGGGTTCCTGTGACATTTCGGGATATTCTGGGATGTCGGGGTTATTCTGGGGTTCCTGTGACATTATGGATATTCTGGGATGTCGGGGTTATTCTGGGGTTCCTGTGACATTATGGATATTCTGGGATGTCGGGGTTATTCTGGGGTTCCTGTGACATTATGGATATTCTGGGATGTCGGGGTTATTCTGGGGTTCCTGTGACATTATGGATATTCTGGGATGTCGGGGTTATTCTGGGGTTCCTGTGACATTATGGATATTCTGGGATGTTTTGGGTTATTCTGGGGTTCCTGTGACATTATGGATATTCTGGGATGTCGGGGTTATTCTGGGGTTCCCGTGACATTATGGATATTCTGGGATGTCGGGGTTATTCTGGGGTTCCTGTGACATTTCGGGATATTCTGGGATGTTTTGGGTTATTCTGGGGTTCCTGTGGCATTATGGATATTCTGGGATGTCGGGGTTATTCTGGGGTTCCTGTGACATGATGGATATTCTGGGATGTTTTGGGTTATTCTGGGGTTCCTGTGACATTATGGATATTCTGGGATGTCGGGGTTATTCTGGGGTTCCTGTGACATGATGGATATTCTGGGATGTTTTGGGTTATTCTGGGGTTCCTGTGACATTATGGATATTCTGGGATGTCGGGGTTATTCTGGGGTTCCTGTGACATTATGGATATTCTGGGATGTCGGGGTTATTCTGGGGTTCCTGTGACATGATGGATATTCTGGGATGTTTTGGGTTATTCTGGGGTTCCTGTGACATTATGGATATTCTGGGATGTCGGGGTTATTCTGGGTTCCTGTGACATTTCGGGATATTCTGGGATGTTTTGGGTTATTCTGGGTTCCTGTGACATTATGGATATTCTGGGATGTTTTGGGTTATTCTGGGGTTCCTGTGACATTATGGATATTCTGGGATGTCGGGGTTATTCCGGGGTTCCTGTGACATTATGGATATTCTGGGATGTCGGGGTTATTCTGGGGTTCCTGTGACATTATGGATATTCTGGGATGTTTTGGGTTATTCTGGGGTTCCTGTGACATTATGGATATTCTGGGATGTTTTGGGTTATTCTGGGGTTCCTGTGACATTATGGATATTCTGGGATGTCGGGGTTATTCTGGGGTTCCTGTGACATTATGGATATTCTGGGATGTCGGGGTTATTCTGGGGTTCCTGTGACATTTCGGGATATTCTGGGATGTTTTGGGTTATTCTGGGGTTCCTGTGACATTATGGATATTCTGGGATGTCGGGGTTATTCTGGGGTTCCTGTGACATTTCGGGATATTCTGGGATGTTTTGGGTTATTCTGGGGTTCCTGTGACATTATGGATATTCTGGGATGTCGGGGTTATTCTGGGGTTCCTGTGACATTATGGATATTCTGGGATGTTTTGGGTTATTCTGGGGTTCCTGTGACATTATGGATATTCTGGGATGTCGGGGTTATTCTGGGGTTCCTGTGACATTTTGGGATATTCTGGGATGTCGGGGTTATTCTGGGGTTCCTGTGACATTATGGATATTCTGGGATGTCGGGGTTATTCTGGGTTCCTGTGACATTTCGGGATATTCTGGGATGTTTTGGGTTATTCTGGGGTTCCCGTGACATTATGGATATTCTGGGATGTCGGGGTTATTCTGGGGTTCCTGTGACATTTCGGGATATTCTGGGATGTCGGGGTTATTCTGGGGTTCCTGTGACATTTCGGGATATTCTGGGATGTTTTGGGTTATTCTGGGGTTCCTGTGACATTATGGATATTCTGGGATGTCGGGGTTATTCTGGGGTTCCCGTGACATTATGGATATTCTGGGATGTTTTGGGTTATTCTGGGGTTCCCGTGACATTATGGATATTCTGGGATGTTTTGGGTTATTCTGGGGTTCCTGTGACATTTCGGGATATTCTGGGATGTCGGGGTTATTCTGGGTTCCTGTGACATTATGGATATTCTGGGATGTTTTGGGTTATTCTGGGGTTCCTGTGACATTATGGATATTCTGGGATGTTTTGGGTTATTCTGGGGTTCCTGTGACATTATGGATATTCTGGGATGTCGGGGTTATTCTGGGGTTCCTGTGACATGATGGATATTCTGGGATGTCGGGGTTATTCTGAGCTGTTCAGCACAGGGAAGGACACTCCCTGGAGCAATCCCCACTCACCGTGTACACCACGGACTCGCAGCCCACCTTGATGTGGAACATGGCAGCCCCCAGCACGTGCCCCGCGTAGTAAGCCTTGATCTCCAGCTCCTCATCCACCTGAGCACCAATTAATACACTTAATTACTGCCCAATCGCCGAGAAATGCCTGATTGTAATTAACACAACAGACTCTATCTTTGTTGTTATTAATTATAATTATTGTCGTCATCTTGTCCAAATGTGGATAAATACGTTATTATAATTATCGTAATGAATTCTATAATTATTATTAATTATAAATTACAATTATTAGACTAAATTATTGATCAAATGTGGATAAATAATTATTATTAATTCGATCATTAATTTTAATTTAACCCCTTGTTTCCTTAGCTGTATTTTAACTTAACCCCTTGATTCATTAGCTGTATTTTTAACTTAATCCCTCGATTCATTAGCTGTATTTTTAATTTAATCCCCTTGATTCATTAGCTGTTTTTAATTTAATCCTTTGATTCATTAATTGTATTTTTAATTTAACGCCTTGATTCCTTAGCTGTATTTTACCTTAACCGCTTGATTAATTAGCTGTAATTTAAATTTAACTTAACCCCTTGATTCCTTAGGTGTATTTTTAACTTAACCCCTTGATTCATTAGCTGTATTTTAAATTTAATTTAACCCCTTGATTCATTAGCTGTATTTTAAATTTAACTTAACCCCTTGATTCCTTAGCTGTATTTTTAATTTAACCCCTTGATTAATTAGGTGTATTTCTAACTTAACCCCTTGATTTCTGAGGTGTATTTCTAACTTAACCCCTTGATTTCTGAGGAGTATTTTTAATTTAACCCCTTGATTTCTGAGGTGTATTTCTAACTTAACCCCTTGATTTCTGAGGTGTATTTTTAATTTAACCCCTTGATTTCTGAGGTGTATTTCTAACTTAACCCCTTGATTTCTGAGGAGTATTTTTAACTTAACCCCTTGGTTCCCAAGCCCCTGACCTGCACTGTCTGGTGGAGGTGCACGGCCACCACTTTCTTCATGCAGTCTTTGATCATCTGCGAGGTGAAGAAGTTGGTTTCCCCCTTCTTGTCCACGGTGATCTTCCTGTAGTCCTCCAGCAGGATGGGGCAGATGGCCTTGGTGGGGTGGGTCATGTAGATGGGGCCGTCATAGCCCACCATCTCACTGAAATAGGGCAGAGCCCCACAGTGGTCCAGGTGGAAGTGGCTGCGAAAATAAACAAAAAAAACCCAAAAAACCCCAAAAAAATCCACATTGGTTGTGTTAGTATTGTAAATGCAGGTGAAAGATGGTGGGAAGAGATGCTGATGTGTGACTCCAGCTCAGAGGCTGAATGATTTCTTTATTATAACTGTGCTATAATCCATTAATATACTATTTAAAGGAGATATTAAAGCTACAAACCTGCTTTTCTAACTCCCAAACTAACTCACAGCTCGTGCCCCTCTCTGAGAGTGCAGCCACAGGTGGGTTGGGTTGGCATTTTCCAGCCGTGCAGGATGTGGAAAAAGCAGCTCCAACAGGAGGGATGGGCTTGGGAAGTGTTTGGGATGGCAGGGACAGCAGGAAAGGAGCTGGGACAAGGAAGGAGGCTCACCTGATGATGACACAGTCCAGGAAATCAGTCAGCCTTCCATTCTGGGTGATGTAGGAGAAGTCAGGGAAGCGCCTCTGCAGCCATGGGAGAACAGGCAACCCGTCAGGAATGCATCAGTGATCCCAAAAAACAGGGAGGGAATGGGACAGTGGGACACTGGGAATGTGCTGAGCCCTCTCCAGGCAGCACCAGCATCACTGATCCCATAAAAAATGGAGGGAATGGGACAGTGGGACACTGGGAATGTGCTGAGCCCCCTCCAGGCAGCACCAGCATCATTGATCCCACAAAAAAATGGAGGGAATGGGATATTGGGAATGTGCTGAGCTCTCTCCAGGCAGCACCAGCATCAGTGATCCAACAAAAAATGGAAGGAATGGGACACTGGGAATGTGCTGAGCTCCTTCCACCAACACCAGCACCACTGATCCAACAAAAAATGGAGGGAATGGGATATTGGGAATGTGCTGAGCTCACTCCAGGCAGCACCAGCACCACTGATCCAACAAAAAATGGAAGGAATGGGACACTGGGAATGTGCTGAGCTCCTTCCACCAACACCAGCACCACTGATCCAACAAAAAATGAAGGGAATGGGATATTGGGACACTGGGAATGTGCTGAGCTCCTTCCACCAACACCAGCATCACTGATCCAACAAAAAATGGAGGGAATGGGATATTGGGAATGTGCTGAGCCCTCTCCAGGCAGCACCAGCAGCTTTTGTGTGCAGGGAGAGGCAGAAATGAGGGGACAGACAGAGAACTGACCCTTTCACAAATAAATTATTTTATCTCCCAAGTAAAATGGGTGCTGAGCACATCCTGGCTCTGAGGCACGAAGCCCCAAAAGCTTTCCTGTCACAGCACATTTGCTGCTTGAACTAAATCCTACAGAATATTTGTGCCACCATTCCTTTCCTGCTGTGTCAGGGACGCCAAAATCAGGAGTTTCCTTCTCTGTCCCTGCTGAGGATCCCACCTGGAATGAGCTGCCCCAAAGCTAAGGACAGGATTCCTGCTCACAGGAAACCCAGGGAGTCCAAACCCACCTGGAACGGAGCATTTGCAGCTGCATTAATAAACATTTTCCCCAAGTCCACAAGCCAGGGGAAGGAGGGCTGACATTTCATGGAATATTTGAGAAGAAAGGAGATTTTTGAAGGGGAAAGAGCAGCTCTGGCACGGTCCAGCTCCAGCAGGGGCTGATGGAGGAGCCCAGAAATGCAGGTGGGACAGGAGGGGACACTCACATCATCGTTGTAGCCCATGTGCATGCCACAGTCCAGCATGACGTTCTTGCCAGCGATGGACACCAGGATGCAGCTCCTGCCCACGTCCTGCCCAGCGCCTGGACACCAGCAAAACAGCAGGAAACAGCAGGAAAACATCACAAAACACCAGCAAAACACCAGGAAACAGCAGGAAACAGCAGGAAAACATCACAAAACACCAGCAAAACACCAGGAAACAGCAGGAAACAGCAGGAAAACATCACAAAACACCAGCAAAACACCAGGAAACAGCAGGAAACAGCAGGAAAACATCACAAAACACCAGCAAAACACCAGGAAACAGCAGGAAAACATCACAAAACACCAGGAAACAGCATGAAAACATCACAAAACACCAGCAAAACACCAGGAAACAGCAGGAAAACAGCAGGAAACAGCAGGAAAACATCACAAAACACCAGCAAGACACCAGGAAACAGCAGGAAAACACCAGGAAACAGCAGGAAAACATCACAAAACACCAGGAAACAGCAGGGAAACATCACAAAACACCAGGAAAACACCAGGAAACAGCAGGAAAACATCACAAAACACCAGGAAACAGCAGGAAAACATCACAAAACACCAGGAAAACACCAGGAAACACCAGGAAACAGCAGGAAAACATCACAAAACACCAGGAAAACATCACGAAATACCAGCAAAATATTGGCCAAATACCAATAAAACACCACCAGCAAAATACCAATAAAACACCAACAAAACCCCAATAAAACACCAGGAAAATACCAGCAAAATACCAATAAAAGATTAGCAAAATACCAGTAAAACACCAGTAAGACACTGGTAAAACAGCTCTGAGAAAAGCTGCAATTCTTTCAGGAAAATAAAAAGCAGGTAAAGGTCTGCACAAACTTCCTGCAATGGCAGTTTCAAAGAGTGAAGAATCCTTTATCTGGCAAGGATCAGAACTCCTTTTCCAGCTGCTTTGCTCTCGTTAAGCTTCGTTAATTAAACCCAGACCAAGGCTGAAAATTATCCACGAGGATAAAGCAGATCTGCTGCTCAGCACATCCTCTGCCCTCTCACTACAAAACCCTTTTAAAAAGGATTCAACAGGGCAAAACGAGAAATATTTTCTTCCTGTGGTTCTTTAGCACTGGAGCGAGTTAATGCTCCACCACAATGCCACAGTACCTTCATTAATCCTGATTAATTAATTCAAATAGCTATAACTGTCACTGGAAAAAAAAAAAACAAACAAGGGAGGGCAGAGAGCTGCTGACAGGAATGAGATCGGAAATTCCAAGTATTACCCTGCATTCCAACCCCCCCCAGGTTTTCAGCGTTTGTATTTCAAGGCGATTTTAGGCCGGACTTACCCAAGGGGGTGACTTTGATCTCGGGCATTTTCACCCCGCTCCAGGTCCCAAACCCGCACAGGAAATCACTCCAGGAGCAGACCCCCGGGGGGCACAACAAGAGAGGATTTCGCTGGTTTTACAGGCGCCATTTCAATTGTTTTCCAGGGTCCGAAACTCGAGCAGAGACCAAACTTTCTCCTGAGGCGAGACACACAACACGCGTGAGGCGATAAACAGCAACCTGTGGGAAAGCGGCCCCGCTTGGCGGCGATATCCACCACCGCTGCTGCGAGCCGGGGAAACACGGGTAGGAACGTACAAAATCAGACAAAAAAAAGCACAAAACCACAAAAAAAAATTACATAAAACCACACAAAACCCCGCAAATCCACCCAGGCCCGGACGCACACCCGGCGCCTCCTCCGCGCCTGCGCCGCCCCGCGCGGATTGGCCGAGCCGCAATGACGCACGCGAAGCGGATTGGCCGGCGGGGCGCGGCGGGTGACGGACGCGGCGCTGATTGGCCGAGCGGGCGGTGCGGGATGCGGAAGGAGGAGGAGGAGGAGGAGGAGAGGAGGAGGCGGAGCGATGGCGGCGGCGGCCGCGGGCCCCTTCAGCCTCAGGGAGGTTCTGGACGCCTTCCGGAGGTGCGTGACGGAGCAGCGGGAGGTGCTGCTGGAGCCCTACCTGAGCGGCTGGCGGGGGCTCATCCGGTGAGTGCCCGGGAGCGAGCGCGGGCGGCTGCGGGCAGAAGGCTGCAGTGGCAGGGCAGGGGGCGAAGGCGGTGTTGTTAGCGTTCGGGACACACAGAATCACAGAATTCCATTATATGGAGCTGCTTTTATTGAAGAGCTCTGGGAATCAGGGCTACAGACCCAAATCTGACTCCCACATGGCTTCGTAGCTGAACGTATTTTATATTCTATCCTTACATAACTTACATGTTAATTATTAAACTCATATTGTTCTGTGGGATACATTGACCTTAATCAAGCATGAATTTCTCAAGCCCCTGACCACAGTTTCTCATGATTATTCTTAGGATTAAGCAGTAATTATATTTAATTACTAAACAATCATCGCATCTGACAGTGATGTTATTTATCATATACTGGTCACACAGGTGCAGCCCTAGCAAGCACAAGGCCTAGACTTTCCCGGGGTATTTTCCCAGGGCCTACCAAGCCTGGCTTTCCTCCTGACTCCCCAAATCCCCGTGATTTTAAAACGCTTTTACTATCAGCATTCGGAAAAAAAAATCCCAGCCGCTTCCTAAGGGAGATCTGTCGCACAGAGCTTTAGGCCACATCGTGTTTTCACTGTTGTATTTGTAGGAGTTCAGGGCAGTTTCTCCAGTTTAACCCATTTAAACGAGCTGTGGCCCTTTTCCAGCACTGGAGCTGACAGGAGAGAGGGACAGAACAATTTACAGGACAAGGGGGCACGGATCCACGCTGACAGAGACTGAGTTTCGGCTGGATTTTGGGAAGGAATTCTTCCCTGGGAGGGTGGGGAGGTGCTGGGATGGCTTTCCCAGAGGAGCTGTGGGTTCTCCATCCCTGGCAGTGTCCCGGGCCAGCTCGGGGCAGCCTGGGCCAGTGCAGGGTGTCCCTGCCCGTGGGCACTGGAGGAGCTTTAAGGTCCCTTTCAACACAGCACATTCTGTGCTTGTGGGTTTTTGGGTGCTCTTTTCCCCCCTCAGGTGTTTTTTGGGGGTTTTCTTTTCCCCCCTCAGCTGTTTTTTTGGGTTCTCTTTTCCCCCCTCAGGTGTTTTTTGGGTTCTCTTTTCACCCCTCAGCTGTTTTTTTGGGTTCTCTTTTCCCCCCTCAGGTGTTTTTTGGGTTCTCTTTTCCCCCCTCAGGTTTTTTTTTTGCCTTCTCTGTTTCCTTCTCAGGTGTTTTTTGGGTTCTCTTTTCACCCCTCAGCTGTTTTTTTGGGTTCTCTTTCCCCCCCTCAGGTGCTTTTTGGGTTCTCTTTTCACCCCTCCGATTTTTTTTGCCTTCTCTTTTCTCCCCTCAGGTGTTTTTTGGGTTCTCTTTTCACCCCTCAGCTGGGTTTTTTTTGGCAGGGGTTTGGCAGGGTTGTCTTTTCCCCCCTCAGGTGCTTTTTGGGTTCTCTTTTCACCCCTCAGCGGTTTCTTTGGCAGGGTTCTCTTTTCCCCCCTCAGGTGCTTTTTGCATTCTCTTTTCCCCCCTCATGTGTTTTTTAGGTTCTCTTTCCCCCCTCAGGTGTTTTTTGGGTTCTCTTTTCCCCCCTCAGGTGCTTTTTTGCCTTCTCTTTCCACCCTCATGTGTTTTTTGGTTTCTCTTTTCCCTCCTCAGGTGCTTTTTGGGTTCTCTCTTCCACCCTCATGTGTTTTTTGGGTTTTCTTTTCACCCTTCAGCTGCTTTTCGCTTTGTTTTCCCACCCTTCAGGCTGTTTTTTCCCCCCACACAACTCACCTCCCCCTTTCCCCTCAGCTTCCTGCAGAGCCTGGGCGCCGTCTTCTCCTTCATCTCCAGGGACGCGGTGGCCAAGGTGTCTCTGCTGGAGGCTCACCGCCAGCAGCACCGCTCTCTTTTCACCCCTCAGCTGGGTTTTTCTGGCAGGGTTGTCTTTTCCCCCCTCAGGTGTTTTTTGGGTTCTCTTTTCACCCCTCAGCAGTTTCTTTGGCAAGGGTTTGGCAGGGTTCTCTTTTCCCCCCCTCAGATTTTTTTGCCTTCTCATTTCCCCCTCAGGTGCTTTTTGGGTTGTCTTTTCACCCCTCAGCAGTTTCTTTGGCAAGGGTTTGGCAGGGTTCTCTTTTCCCCCCTCATGTGTTTTTTGGGTTCACTTTTCCCCCCTCAGGTTTTTTTTTGCCTGCTCTGTTTCGTCCTCAGGTGCTTTTTGCGTTCTCTTTTCACCTCTCAGGTGCTTTTTGGGTTCTCTCTTCCACCCTCAGCTGCTTTTTGCCTTCTCTTTTCACCCTTCAGCTGCTTTTCGCTTTATTTTCCCGCCCTTCAGGCTGTTTTTTCCCCCCACACAACTCACCTCCCCCTTTCCCCTCAGCTTCCTGCAGAGCCTGGGCGCCGTCTTCTCCTTCATCTCCAGGGACGCGGTGGCCAAGGTGTCTCTGCTGGAGGCTCACCGCCAGCAGCACCGCTCCGCAGCTTTTGGCTTCTCTTTTCACCCCTCAGCTGGGTTTTTTTGGCAGGGTTCTCTTTTCCCCCCCTCAGCTCTTTTTTTGCCTTCTCATTTCCCCCCTCAGGTGTTTTTTGGGTTCTCTTTTCACCCCTCAGCAGTTTCTTTGGCAGGGGTTTGGCAGGGTTCTCTTTTCCCCCCTCATGTGGTTTTTGGGTTCTCTTTTCCCCCCTCATGTGTTTTTTGGGTTCTCTTTCCCTCCTCAGTTGCTTTTTTGCCTTCTCTTTCCCCCCTCATGTGTTTTTTTGCCTTCTCTTTTCACCCCTCAGCTGCTTTTGGCTTTGTTTTCCCGCCCTTCAGGGTGGTTTTTCCCCCCACACAACTCACCTCCCCCTTTCCCCTCAGCTTCCTGCAGAGCCTGGGCGCCGTCTTCTCCTTCATCTCCAGGGACGCGGTGGCCAAGGTGTCTCTGCTGGAGGCTCACCGCCAGCAGCACCGCTTCGTGTCGCTGCAGTCGCTGGTGCAGCACGAGCTGGCGGCGGGGCCGGCGGCGCTGCGGGCCCGGCCCGACTCCGGCTGCCGCACGGTGCTGCGGCTGCACCGCGCCCTGCGCTGGCTGCAGCTCTTCCTCGAGGGGCTGCGCTCCGGAGAGCCGCGCACCTCCGTGCTCTGCACCGACGCCTACAACGCCTCGCTGGCCCAGCACCACCCCTGGGTGGTCCGCAAGGCGGCCACCGTGGCGTTCTGCGCGCTGCCCTCCCGCGACGCCTTCCTGGAGATCATGAACGTGGGCTCGCCCGAGGAGGCCGTGGCCATGCTGGGCGAGGCCATCCCCTACATCGGAGACGTGTACGGCATCACCCAGGAGCTCTTCGCCGAGCACAAGCTGCTCGACCTGCCCTGACTGCTGAAAACAACATTTTTGCACGAGTTTCTGCTTCTCTGTCCGTGGTTATTTCCACTTTGCCGCCCGGAGCTGAGGAGTTGGCAAACCTATTCCATGTTATAAATGTGGACCGGTTCTTTTTTCCATCTGTCAGTTTTTTTTTACAGCATCACCCAGGAGCTCTTTATGCAGCACAAGCTGCTCGACCTGCCCTGACTGCTGAAAACGACATTTTTGCACAAGTTTCTGCTTCTCTGTCCGTGGTTATTTCCACTTTTTCTTTGCCGCCCCAAGCTGAGGAGTTGGCCAAACTATTCCATGTTATAAATGTGGACCGGTTCTTTTTTAACATCTGTCAGTTCTTTTCTTACATCTCTACAGTTAGAAAAAGAATTCCACATTAGGTTGAGCTGCTAAGGGATTGATTTTTTTTTTTATTCCCATTTTTCAGCATCAGCCAGGAGCTCTTTATGCAGCACAAGCTGCTCGACCTACCCTGACTGCTGAAAACGACATTTTTGCACGAGTTTCTGCTTCTCTGTCCATGGTTATTTCCACTTTTGCAGCCCAGAGCTGAGGAGTTGGCAAAACTATTCCATGTTATAAATGTGGACCGGTTCTTTTTTAGCATCTGTCAGTTCTTTTCTTACATCTCTACAGTTAGAAAAGGAATTCTACATCAGGTTGAGCTGCTAAGGGATTGATTTTTTTTTATTCCCAGTTTTCAGCATCAGCCAGGAGCTCTTGTGCAGCACAAGCTGCTTGACTGCCCTGATGGGTGAAAATAACATTTTTGCACAAGCACAAGCCTCTGGTTCTCTGTCCATTTATTATTTGGTTATTTCCACTTTTTCTTTCCAGCCTGGAGCTGAGGAGTTGGCCAAGTTATTCCACTTTATAAATGTAGAATAGGTTGGGTTTTTTTTACACATTTTTTCTTTTTTTTTACATCTGTCAGTTCTTTTTTTTTACATCTCTACAGTTAGGAAAAAAGTTCCACATTAGGATGAGCTGTGTAGAGCTCTACAGGTAGAAAAAAAAAAAAAACCTCCACATTAGGATGAGCTGCTAAGAGATTTATTTTTTTTTATTCCCAGCAAGGCTGGAAGAGGTTTTCCTTTTCAAGCCCAGCTCTGTGCATTTACAGCAATATTTGGCAGCACAAACTGGAGCTCTCCTACACCCCGTGGCAGCTCACCTGGCCACTTTGGCTTAGACAAAAAAATCCCACCTGGGGGCTTCACCTGCAGCATTTAATGCTGAGTAATGCCCTGGGGAAATGAAATTTCCCTGTCCTTGTGGGAGCTGAAGGAAATGGGGGTGGATGGAAGAGAAGAGTGTTCCTGGAGCAGGGATCCACCCAGCAGCACCTTCCCTCCGTGTCCCTTCCCTGTTAAATCCGTGATTTTTGCACAAAATTTCATTTATGCTGCACAATCCCCTCTGTCCAGCCCAGCCTGGAGCTGTTTTACTTCCGAGTTGTGTTCTTGTGTGTGTAATTTTTATTTTTATCAGTGTGTTAAATGCCTACAAAAAAGGATTTTCCTGCCTCTCTGAGGGGGGAATCCACACTTGTACTGTAAATCACAGCTTTGTGAGGCTTCTGCCTTCTCCTGGAAGAGCCAAGGGATGTCAGAGGGGATTTACTGGGGGAACTCACTGGGTTTACATTTTGGGGAGCTGGAAAAGCACTGCAGGGTCAGCCCAGGACTGCAGGGACACCTGGGGGAATCCTGCAGGCTGCTCATCTCTTTTTGGCCTGATGTAACGCTGAAAAATTCAGGAAATCACTATTACCTCACGGGGACTGGACTCAGTGGACATTAAATGATGTGAAAAATGTGGTTTTGAGGAGTGTCCTTTGTGGGGGTGTGTTGGGAAGGAACACCATTTACAGTGTAACCCACTCAGATATTTTTTTTTTCCCCCCCCTGGAAAAATATTTCATTTCCCTGGAGATCAGGCCAGCTGGTATTTCACCTGTGCAGTGAATTAAATGCCTTCAAATAAATCAAATAAAGTGTGTCAAGGGGAAAAAATGGGTTTAGATCTCTAGAAATGATGGTATGACCACAAGAAAAATACTTTTTCTCACTTGTCACACTCGTTCTAACTATTCCTCTTAGGAAATAAATATTAATACTTATAATTACCATTACTAATATTGAAGATGAACTTGCCCAAAATTCTGTTTAGAACTTATTTTTTAAAGTTTTATAGTTAAAGCTGACACTTAAATAGTCCAGTAAAGGGAAAGGATGCTTAAAAAAATATCAGTATGAACATACCTGGAAAACACAGCTGCAGCTGGTGGATTCCTGTATTTAGGTCTCTGCATCTGCTTTTATTCCTGCAAAGAAAATATTCCAGCCCTGGAGCATCACTTTGGCAGCAAAAGCAGTTTTCTGATACAGTGGAAAATGCAGGAAATTGAACTTCTCATTCAGAGTTCTCCTAAAATCCAACCCTGGACAGAAAAAATACGGTAATAAAACCTAAATTACCTTGCTGTCAACTTGGATTTAAGTTTTTTAACTGAAATTAATATCCCAGCTCAGTGTGAGGGGGGGGAAAAAATTAGATCAACCAGCAACAACTTCCTAAAAAAACCTCAGTACAGCTGAGTGAGAGCTCACCAACCCTGTGACCCAGGAATGGCCTCTCCAGGCAAATTCCTGCCTGCCCTCGGGAAGATTTGGTTATTTCCATGATGAGTGACCTCAAATTTAAAATATAAAGAAATAAAAATGACTGATGTGTAAATAATTTACCAGAATCAGAGCAGGTTTTGTCCCCTCTCCCAGGGGAACCCAAATTTCCACAGCTGTGCCAAAGAATTTGGAAACCACCCTGAGTAAAGGTTACTCAGTGAGTACAGGCAATCAGGATGAGGGCAGTGGTTTTTACTCAGAGAGTATTTGGTGCCCTATTTCATGCATTTTGCTAAACAAATTCCCCCCCATTATTCAACCTCTCATGCTCTATTTAAAGAGACTTCCCAGGAAGGGCTGAGGTTGGATTCCTTTTCCCCGATTTTTTCCCCCCAAAATGCAGCTGCCTGGGCTTTGGCTGTGCTGCCTCCCTGATTTGGTTATTTCCAAATGATGAGTGACCTCAAATTTAAAATATAAAGAAATAAAAATGACTGATGTGTAAATCATTTACCAGAATCAGAGCAGGTTTTGTCCCCTCTCCCAGGGGAACCCAAATTTCCACAGCTGTGCCAAAGAATTTGGAAACCACCCTGAGTAAAGGCTACTCACTGAGTAAAGGCAATCAGGATTTACACCCAAGTGCCCTCAGAGAGGATTTGATCATTACCATGATGAGATGGCTTCAAATGTTAAAAATAAAACTGACTGTTGTGTAAATAATTTACCAGAATCAGAGCAGGTTTTGTCTCCTCTCCCAGGGGAACCCGAATTTCCACAGCTGTGCCAATGAATTTGGAAACCACCCTGAGTAAAGGTTACTCACTGAGTAAAGGCAATCAGGATGAGGGCAGTGGTTTTTACTCAGAGAATATTTGGTTATTGCCCTCTAAAGTGAATTTAATGCATTTTGCCAAACAAATTCCTCCCCATCACTTCAGCCCTTCCCAGCTCTATTTAAAGAGACTTCCCAGGAAGGGCTGAGCCTGGATTCCCTGCTCCCCTTCCTTTTCCCAGATTTTTTCCCAGATTTTCCCCCCAAAATGCAGCTGCCTGGGCTGTGGCTGTGCCTGAGCTTTGGCTGGGCTGCCTCCCTGATTTGGTTATTTCCACAGCTGTGCCAATGGATTTGGAAATCCCCCTGAGTACAGGCAATCAGGATGAGGGCAGTGGTTTTTACTCAGAGAGTATTTGGTTATTGCCCTCTAAAGTGAATTTAATACATTTTGCCAAACAAATACCCCCCCATTATTCAACCCCTCCCAGCTCTATTTAAAGAGACCTCTCTGTATTCCTTTTCCCAGATTTTTCCCCAGATTTTCCCCCCAGAATGCAGCTGCCTGGGCTGTGGCTGAGCTTTGGCTGGGCTGCCTCCCTGATTTGGTTATTTCCACAGCTGTGCCAATGAATTTGGAAACCACCCTGAGTAAAGGCTACTCAGTGAGTACAGGCAATCAGGATGAGGGCAGTGGTTTTTACTCAGAGAATATTTGGTTATTGCCCTCTAAAGTGAATTCAATACATTTTGCCAAATACCCCCCCGTTATTCAACCCCTCCCAGCTCTATTTAAAGAGACCTCCCTGGATTCCTTTTCCCAGATTTTTCCCCAGATTTTCCCCCCAAAATGCAGCTGCCTGGGCTGTGGCTGTGCCTGAGCTTTGGCTGGGCTGGCTCCCTGAGCCCCTCGTGCCTGTCAGCCCAGTTCAGGAGGCCGGGGGATTTCATCCTGGGGGGTTTGTTCCCCTTTGGCAAGGACACGGTGAACCTGACAGCGCGCTCAGAGCCCACCCTGCTGCTCTGTGAGAGGTAAGAGCAGGGCTGGGATTTGGGGAAAAAAAAGGGAAAATCAGTGGAACTGGCATGGGGCAGAGGGGTGGAGCACTGGGGACATCAGCTGGTCCCACAATGGAAATGGTTTTGTGTTTTTTCAATGCTGACAAAGTTTAGTTTCACCTTGATAAAAGATTTTAGCAGCATTGGCTTCCTTAGGGCTTGAAGCAAACACTTAAATTGTAAATGGATCAGTTAAATTGAAGCAAATGCCTAAATTGTAAATGAATCAGTTAAATTGAATCAAATGCTTAAATTGTAAATGAATCAGTTACATTGAATCAAATGCTTATATTGCAAATGAATCAGTTACATTGAATCAAACACTTAAATTGTAAATTAATAAAATACTTAAATTGTAAATGAATCAGTTACATTGAATCAAATGCTTAAATTGTAAATGAATCAGTTACATTGAATCAAACACTTAAACTGTAAATAAATCAGTTAAATTGAATCAAATGCTTAAATTGTAAATGAATCAGTTACATTGAAGCAAAGGCTTTAATAGTAAATGAATCAGCTACATTGAATCAAATGCTTAAATTGTAAATGACTCAAACACTTAAATTGTAAATAAATCAGTTAAATTGAAACAAATGCTTAAATTGTAAATGAATCAGTTACATTGAATCAAATACTTTTTTACTTATAAAAATGAATTAATTCTTACAAAGAATAAATGATTTTTCCTCCACGAAGAAGCCAAGTCCCAGCTGCACCTCCAGGCCGTGTCCCCGCTGTCCGCTCTCCCCCCAGGTTATTCGCGGACGGGCTGATCTGGGCGCTGGGGATGAGGTTTGCCATCGAGCAGATCAACAATTCCAGCTCTCTCCTGCCAGGAGTCACGCTGGGCTATGACATGTACGACACCTGCTCCGAGCCCCTGGTGGCCCTGCAGCCCAGCCTGCTCTTCCTGAGCCAGAAGGGCACCGCGGGCATCGGGGTGCTCTGCGACTACAGCCAGTACCAGCCCCGCGTCACCGCCGTCATCGGGCCCCACAGCTCGGACCTGGGCCTGGCCACGGCCAAGCTCTTCAGCTCCTTCCTCATCCCGCAGGTAAAACCCTCCCAGAAGCAGAATTCTCCCTTTGAGGTAATGAAACAACCTCCAGAATTCATGTTTTATGTCCCTGTAAACACTTCTGGTAATATTTCCCTTTCTTATTGAATTTCTTATAGAAGTTTCTTAAGTATTAATAGAAATTTCTTAAGTAAATTTCATATGAAACAGCTCCAGAGATGCATGCAGGAATCCTTTCCCAAGCCCTGTAAGAATTTTCTCCCTTTTCTCCCCCACAACTCCGACCTGTGTCTGGCCATGGCCAAGCTCTTCAGCTCCTTCCTGATCCCGCAGGTAAAACCCTCCCAGAAGCAGAATTCTCCCTTTGAGGTAATGAAATAACCTCCAGAATTCATGTTTTATGTCCCTGTAAACACTTCTGGTAATTTCCCTGACCACTTCCCTGTAAATAGTCTTGGTAATTTCCTTTTCTTATTGAATTTCTTATAGAAGTTTCTTAAGTATTAATAGAAATTTCTTAAGTAAATTTCATATGAAACAGCTCCAGAGATGCATGCAGGAATCCTTTCCCAAGCCCTGTAAGAATTTTCTCCCTTTTGGTGGGGAAGGGCTTGGTGTTAAAGCAGAGATTCCAGCCTTTCATCTGCCACAGATTTCCGGAATGTTCTGGGGTGGGTCATTAACTCCCCTCCTGGACACACTCCAGGCTTTAAAGCTGGAATTGGACAATCAACTCCAAGGTGCAAATGGAGAACTTGTAAAAGTGAGAGCCCCTGTGAGCGCTCGTGCATTTTGGGGCCATTTGGGTTCATCTTGGCTGCAGCCCTGGCTGGGCTCTGGTGCTGCCCAAGGTGGATCCATGAGGAGATCCTTTAATAAATCCCTGCTTTATTCTTCAGCTCTGTCCAGCCTCTGTCCTAGCTCAGCCTTCACAGGGCATCAGTATGGCAACAGCTGACCTCCAATCAAGATTTAAGGATTTAAACTCAGAACAGACAGTGAAGGATGGGCAGAACTTTGGGAGGGTGAAAGGGTTAAAAGGCAAAACCTCCGTGGTGTGGATGAGCACAGGGTGGGAAAAGTCGATTGTAAATGCAGGTGAACCCGGGGGGAAGAGATGCTGATGTGTGACTCCAGCTCAGAGGCTGAATGACTTCTTTATTATAACTATGCTATAATCCATTAATATACTATTTAAAGGAGATACTAAAACTACAAACCTGTTTTTCTAACTCCCATCTCTAACTCCCTCACAACTCGTGCCCCTCTCTGAGAGTGCAGCCACAGGTGGATTGGATTGGATTGGATTGGATTGGGTTGGGTTGGGTTGGATTGGATTGGATTGGATTGGGTTGGGTTGGATTGGATTGGGTTGGATTGGATTGGGTTGGATTGGATTGGGTTGGGTTGGGTTGGATTGGGTTGGATTGGATTGGGTTGGATTGGATTGGGTTGGGTTGGATTGGATTGGATTGGATTGGATTGGATTGGATTGGATTGGATTGGGTTGGGTTGGATTGGATTGGGTTGGATTGGATTGGATTGGATTGGGTTGGATTGGATTGGCCACCGGGCTCAAACAATCCTCACCAGAATCCAACCAAGCAATCACCCCAGGTAAACAATTCTCCAAGCACATTCCACATGGGAAAAACAAGGAGCAGAAATAGAAATTGTTTTCTCTTTCTTCTCTCTGTGCTCCTCTATGAAAAAATCCTGAGAGAGACAAGGATGTGCCTGCCACTAAAGTCCTCTGCTCCCAGCGCCGTAACATTTTCTCTACTCAGTCTTCTATTTCTGATAAGGCTTTAATAAACCTTTGGACTTGTTTGGAAGTGAGGATCCTTTCTCCCCCAGGTGAGCTACGGAGCCAGCAGCGAGACCCTGAGCAACACGGAGCTGTACCCGTCCTTCTACCGCACCGTGCCCAGCGACAAGAACCTGGTGGAGGCCATAGTGCTGCTCCTCAACCAGTTTGGCTGGAACTGGGTCGCCACGGTGGGCAACGACGATGCGTATGGCCAGGGGGCCCAGGCCCTCTTCCTCAGCATGGCTGGCACCAACAACATCTGCATCGCCTTCGAGGGGCTCATCCCCACAGACCTGACCGAGCCCAATGCCGAAAAGCAGCTGGAAAACACAATTAAGTTAATTAACAGCACCAAAGTCAACGTCATCGTGCTGCTTGCACACAACGTGCCAGCCCAGGCCCTGCTGGAGCACAGCATCAGGATGGGGCTGGGCAAGAAGGTCTGGATTGGCACCGAGGCCTGGATGCTGTCGGACATCGCCACCTCCACCCCCAACATCCAGAGCGTCGGGACGGTGCTGGGCTTTGTCATGAGAACGGGGACGGTCCCCGGCTTCCAGGAGTACGTGGCTGAGCTCTTCAGCTCCGTCACGCAGGACGAGTTCTGCCGGCAGTCCAGGGAGCTGAGCCGCCTCACGAACGCCGAGGTGCTGGGCACGCACTGCCAGCAGTGTGGCAACGTCACCCTCGGGGACGTCTGGCCCATGCTGGCGGTGACCACGGTGCAGCCGGTGCACACAGCCGTGTACAGCGTGGCCCACGCCCTGCACAGAGCTCTGGGCTGCACCGCCAGAGGCTGTCCCAGAACACCCATCAGGCCCTGGCAGGTGAGGGCAGATCTTTTTGGTTTTTGTCACATGGCAGCCAGATTGTGCCAATCTTAGCCCACCTAAGGGACAGCTGATGTCAGCTTGCAGAATTGCCACCCTCCGAACAAGAGCGACTGTACCAAAACCGGTTTTGATTTCACTTCCTCCCCAGCTGCTGCACTTCATGAACACCCTCCCGTTCGAGGTGAACGGCCAGAGCTTCAGGTTTGACCAATCCCACGGCACAAACACTGGGTACAAACTCATCTTCTGGGCCTGGAGGGACGGCAGCGTGACCTACCTGCCCGTGGGGGACTACGACCAGTCCCTGTACGTCCGTAAGTCCCAGATCAAGTTCCACACCGCAGATAAGAAGGTAAGAATGGCACAGTTCCTTCTGATTTGCTGGAGATTTGTTCTCCTGGAGGTTTCCTGGCTGATGTTTGTCCCTGCCTTTGCCAGGAGCCCACATCCGAGTGCTTCAGGCGCTGCCAGCCAGGACAATTCAGAAGAATAAAAGGATTCAACCTTTGCTGCTATGACTGCACAGACTGCTCAGAAAATACCTTCTGGAGCAGCACAGGTGAGGTCTGGGCAATTTAAAGGCTTTAACAGGATTAGTCTGTCTCCTGGCTGAGGTGGTGATGAGCTGGGAGCTCTCCTCCATAAGCACTTCCAGGTGTCCCCTCTCTGTTCTGCGCTTCACTGGGGACCTGCCCCTGCTGGGCCCAGAGGGAAGGAATGAGGACAACATTTACGTTTTATCTGCAGAGCTGGGAGAAAAGGGTGTGATGGAATTCTGGGGGCATGGGTAGAAGAGAGGCAGAGGATAAAATCCTGGGATTGCTGGGGAAGGGAAACAAGAGGCAAGAAATGCAAGGATCCTTTGGGGATGAGGGTGGAAAAGCGGAGGGTGAACTACCACAAGCTTTGGAGCTCCCAAAACACCTTGGAGGGAGGCAAAACCCCAGCCCAACCACCACCAAAAATCCCTGTGTGACCCGGCACCAAGGCCTGCAGGGTGCTCAGCAGGCTCTCTTTGCAGACAGCACCAGCTGCTCCCCGTGCCCGCGGCACCAGTGGGCGCCCGCCCGCAGCACGCGGTGCCACGACCGCAGCGAGAGGTTCCTCTTCTGGGACGAGCCCCTGGCCGTGGCCCTGGTGGCCCTGGCGGCCCTGACGGCGGCCCTGAGCGGCGCGGCGGCGCTGCTGTTCCTGAAGCACCTGCGGAGCCCGCTGGTGCAGCTGGCGGGGGGTGCCAGGAGCCTCTTTGCCCTGCTCTGGCTGCTGCTGCAGAGCCTCAGCTGCTGCCTGTACGTGGGCAGGCCCAGCGCGGCGCTCTGCTCGCTGCAGCAGCTCTCCTACGCCCTGTGCCTCAACGGCTGCTTCTCCACCTTCGTGCCCAAGGCCCTGGAGGTCGCCCTGCTGACGGAATTCCCTCGCTGCGCCCCCAGGCTGCTGCGCTGGGTGACCCACGGCAGGGCCTGGCTGCTGGTGGCCGCCTCCATGCTCACCCAGGCGTTGCTCTGCTTGTGCCACCTCCGCCTGGGCCCTGACTACCTGGTGGCCGACTACGAGTCCCTGCCCAGGGAGGTGCTGCTGCTGTGTGGCACGCAGTCCTGGGCTGCCTTTGTCCTCCTGCACGGCTACAACAGCTGCCTGGCCTTCTCCTGCTTCCTGTGCACCTTCATGGTGCAAACCCCAGCCAGGAGGTACAACGTGGCCAGGGGCATCACCTTTGCCACCCTCATCTATTTCGTCGTCTGGATCTTCTTCGTGGTGATTTTCGCCACGCTCAGGACGGTCCTCAGGGCCGTCACGCAGATTTGCACCGTCCTGGCCACCACCCTGGGGATCTTGGCCAGTTACTTCGTGCCCAAGTGCTACATCTTGGTGTTCAGGCCTGATCTGAACACGGGGGATTATTGCCAGAACCCCTCTGAGGAGCAGCCAGAGCAGGACAGACAATAAACCACACCCTGTGTCACCTGCTCCTCGCACAAGCTGGATTTTAAGGAGAAAATCCTTTTTATGAGCACTCTGTGGCCACAGGCACAATCACACCTGAACTAGAGCTGTGAAAGCACAGGGCTCGGCAAGTCCAGAGGAGCAGCCTCCATCCTCTCTGGAAACACATTTCAGCCCCAAAAACGAGCCAAAATCAGGTTCAGTTAATGAAAGAACCTCCAGAAATGATATTTTACACCAATCTCTCAAGTGTGGCCATGTGAGTCACCAACACCATTTCCCTGTAAACACTTCAGGTAATTTCCCTTATTAAATAACAGCTCCTGAGATAGAGCCAGGAATGCTTTCCCAAGCCTTGTAAGAATTGTCAAATCTACCCAATAAAGGAGAAGTAAAAAGAACATTCTGGCAGGTAGCAGCAGCTGTGTGTGAGATACAAAGGGGGAATTGCCCATTCAAATCCCAGCTCACTCGATTTGTGTGGAAACCCATGGAAATCAGGGACAGACTGATGGAAATGAGCTCGGTGCAAATCACTCTGCAAAGGCACAGCAGGAGGTTCCTCCCTCCCCAAAAAACAGGCAAAAATCACCAAAAACTTCACACTGGTGCCAGGCAGTGCCAAGTCAATATCCAGTCACATCACCATGATTTTTCTTTTCCCTACTCATGCTGAAAAGGAATTATTCTGCTCTTTTATTCCTTAAAAGTTTTTTCCATTTCTGCTCTTTTATTCCCTAGATTAAAATTTTTTTCCATCTCTCTACTGTGTGTTACTGGAA
The DNA here is from genome assembly GCF_024509145.1 of Vidua macroura. Lineage (NCBI taxonomy): Eukaryota > Metazoa > Chordata > Aves > Passeriformes > Viduidae > Vidua > Vidua macroura. The sequence goes on along the minus strand of NC_071593.1, from coordinate 6,709,019 downwards.
TTTAAGATTAAAGAATTTGCAAATTAATCTAAAACCAGTGAGTATTTTCATTCTTAAAGAAAAAAAATAATAATAAAGAACCTTTTGGTGCACTGCAAAGTTACTTGTCCCCATTTTTTGTGATCACCTCCATCCAAAATTATTCCTCAGTGTGATTAAAAAAACCAGAACTCTGACCTGGAGCCTGGAGTTCTTGTTCCTGGAGCCTGCAGGAATTCTTCACAACCACCTGAAATTCTCAGTATTCCTCCTCCAGGGCTGTGGTTCCATAGCATTAAATAACTTTTGATCATCATTCCAGAAATAGGGAAAGGAAAAAAATCTGATTTAAGTCCACCAGGGCCTGCAGGAAAAGGCTGTCCAAAATTCTGATCATTTAATACTCACTTAAATTCTGACCATTTAATATTCACTTAAATTCTGATAATTTAATATTCACCTAAATGCTGATAATTTAATATTCACCTAAATTCTGAGCATTTAATATCCACTTAAATTCTGATTGTTTAATATTCACTTAAATTCTGACAATTTAATATTCACCTAATTCTGACCATTTAATATTCACTTAAATTCTGACAATTTAATATTCATTTAAATGCCGACAACTTAATATTCACTTAAATTCTGACAATTTAAGATTCACTTGAATTCTGACAATTTAAGATTCACCTAAATTCTGACCATTTAATATTCACCTAAATTCTGACAATTTAATATTCACTTAAATTCTGACAATTTAAGATTCACCTAAATTCTGAGCATTTCATATTCACTTAAACCTGACCATTTAATATCCTCCTCACTGGAAAACGCTGGGATTTATGGGATTTATGGGATTTAAATGTTTCACTCTCCCCTTGCTGTGTGATCTGTACCAGCTGGGATGAAGGAATCTGCCTCACCAAGCCGTGCTTGTTCTTTTCATTTAAGCTGGAAATTTAAAATTATTTAGGTTGGAAAAAAACTTTTAAATCTCGAGTCCAGCTGAGACCCTACAGGGTGTCCTGACAAACCCAAGGCTCACCAGAGTCTAGCCAGGGTGTCCCAGTGATCCTGGTTTCTGCTGGAAAAGTCCAAAAATGGGCAACATTGATGAAATAAATCACAGTGAAATACTGCAAAGAACTGAACACATACACTGTGGTTATCACATAAAATTAAAAGCTTTTTAGTGTTTAAAATAGCATTTACACATAAGCAGCTATATATTAACTATACAGACACTTGGGTTTTAATACAATATCTACAAAAAAGAATTCAATTATGCAATAGACATTTAACAGGAACAGTGCAGTCCATGCTAATAAGAGGTCACTCTTGGAGTAGAACCAGTTCTAGGACAGGTGATAGTCTGGGTTTTCATTCTTTAAAATCATGTAACTTTGTTCCTCTACTGTACATAAAATTCTTTACATGTATTTCTAATCACTGATTAGAATTAATAATTTTAAGTCAATCTTATTACAATCCAGTTAAATGCAAAACAAAACAAAACAAAACAAAACAAAACAAAAAAAAAAAACCAAAACAATTACATCAACCCATGAGCTGTCAAGTCTCAGGAGGGGAGAGAACAAAAATCAGAGAGGACAAAAATCATAGCAAAAGTCAACGTGTGTGCATCATTGCTTGCCATCCAATAAAACCTTTGGATAAAGTGTCCAGGGCACTGATTCCTTGGAAAAGCAGATTCATTAACAGGAGGTAAAAGACACCAGCATGCTTTTAAGACTATTTGCCAAAAAAATTTCCTCTTCAGGGTTCAGATACTGGCTGGAGACACTCCCCCAGCAGATCCTGCCTCTTGGGGTGGGAGAAGTCACCCCAAAGTGTTTCCTGCCCCTTTTCCAGGATCCCCCAGACATCCCTGCTGCAGGGAGAGGTGAGCACTGAGCTCAGCTGCAGAATAAAAATTACCTGATTTTAAAAAGCAATGCAAGAATTATTTTAGTCCAATTCCTTCAGGCTCCTGTTCTGAGGGTGTTCCCATGCCCTGCACAGCAAACCTCTCCCTGGAGCCATTCCATCCAAATTAAATTTCAGGCCCTGGTGGGTAAGAAATGCTGGGTCTGCAGCACTCCAGCCTCCCAATTTTCTTCCCCCTGGCACAATTCCCACTGAGGGCAGCTCCCCTGGCACAGGTTCCTGCAGGGCAGAGCTGGAAGGACACAAAGGATGGAAGCCAGGGATGGGATGGGGGAAATCTCATTTTTCTTCCCTTGAGGAAACATATCTGGCGAAGATCTTCAGCCCAGCCTCTGCACGGGGGGTGGGAAATGCAGATTTTTGTGTCACTGCTCAATATTGCACTGTTCAGGAGGGGCACTGCTCCCTCCTACTCTCTCTGCAGGATCCACCTCTGCAACAACACCCAGAGCACCTCTCCCTGCACTGGGGGAAGCTCCTCCAGCCTCATTTCCTCAGGACAACTCCCACATCTGCTGGGGACTCACAGCCTCGTCCCAGGGAGACCCACGAGCACGCGCATTTAAAAAAAAAAAAGTCATTTTTCAACATAGCAGCAAAGACCAGCAAGACACAGAACAGTTTCTGCCAACAGCAAAACCACGAGACAAAACCAAACCCCCAGCAGGTGTGTAAACTGCAACTCTTGGAAATTAAACATTTCCAAGTGAAAAGCTCAGCTCCCAGCTTTAATCTCCTTTTTAGAAATATTAAAAGGAGATTTTTTTTTTTTTTCCTCCAGCTCTCTGAGTTCTGCCTTAAAACAAACAGGGCCAGAGAAATCATAATTTATAAGAGGCCAGAAAAAAAAATCTCAATTAATTTAAAAGTAGAACCACTAGTGATTGTCAGTAAAGTCACAGACTGCTCAGCAGTGTCTGCTGGAGACAAGAGCAGAATTCCACCACTATTTTACCCTGATTTAAGTGTCAATCTTTCAGAATAATTTACCAAGTCAGGTTTGCACCTGGGAGAAGGAGGGAAAGAAAAGCACAGTCCTGTTGTACAGTCAAGCTTTAGGCAGGGCCTCTTTTGGAGGAGCCAGCCATGGGAAGTGATGAAAGCTCTGCTTTCAGAAGCTTTGGGCAGCTTTTTTGGGGGGAGGTTTTAGGAAAGAAAATTAATTTAGAAGCCCAGAAATGGGCTGAGTGAGTGTTTCCCAAATTCCTGGCTCCCTGTGGAAGGAGAAATCGAGTCTCCCATTCCCACAAACATCTGGAGTCTCTGAGAAAGGGAGGTGGGAAAAAGGAGTGAAAAATCAGAATGAAATGGACATTTTGAAGAGTCAGTTTTCAGGGTGACGAATGAACTGTGTGTGTACAGAGACAAAGATGTTCTCTCTTCACATCCACCTTGGATATTTACCCAAAAAAACACAGAACAGACCAGAACGAAGCTTCTTACCAGTGCAGAAAATGCTTATTTACAGTAAAAAAACTGATTTTAAAGCGCCTGTCCTAAATCCTGGCAGCTGTAGGGATCTCACAAAAGAGGATTTAACTGAGGAATGGCCCCATGGTCAAATGCCAGGGTGGCTGCAGCTCCTGGCTCAATAAATGAGCCACATGGGAGCATGGCTGTGCTCACCATGCCTTAAAAAAGCTTCTTGAACATCCCTGAAGCTGCCTGAATTCACTTTCTACAGCCTCAGAGCAGGAAACAGCCAGAAATTAAATCCTGGGGATATTCAACAGCAGGTGCTTCAGTCAGGGGTCCTCAGCAGGAGGAGCAGTCAGGGCTTTCTTTTTGAGAATTTGAAAAGGATTTCTGTTTGAGGAGCTCCAGGGTGGGTCTAACTCAGTGTCAGGGGTAAGGATTTATTTTTGGGGAGCTCCAGAGTGGGTCTAACTCAGTGTCAGGGTAAGGATTTCTTTTTGGGGAGCTCCAGAGTGGGTCTAACTCAGTGTCAGGGTAAGGATTTCTGTTTGAGGAGCTCCAGGGTGGCTCTAACTTGCTGTTAGGGGTAAGGATTTCTGTTTGAGGAGCTCCAGGATGGGTCTAACTCAGTGTCAGGGCAAAGATTTATTTTTGAGGAGCTCCAGAGTGGGTCTAACTCAGTGTCAGGGCAAGGATTTATTTTTGGGGAGCTCCAGGATGGGTCTCAGTGTCAGGGTAAGGATTTCTTTTTGTATCATTTCTGGTCTGCACTCAGATACCCTCACACCTCTCTGCCCACTGTGCTCAGAAATGTTCCCTGGGGGGTCAGATGTCTCCAGGTCTCTGGTTCAACAAAAAAAAAGAGAAAGATTGTGCTCACAAAGAAGAGCCACGTCCCAGTGGGAGCCAGGATTTCTCTGCTGGAATGGGATAAACAGCCCCTTCAGAAGGGCAAAGCTGACAGAACTGCAGCCATTTTCCTATTTCTGTGGGAATAACTCTTCCAACCTGCAAGCAAGTGCACATCAGAGGGAACAGCCACACCTGGCAGCAGGGATGTGACTGAAATGCCCAGGAACCGAGTGCAGCTGGAAAATCACTCTTGGGAAATAAGGAAATAACTGAAGGAAATAACTTTACAAGTTCTGCACAATGAACACATACAGTAGCAAGACTCCAGCACTCCCTTGATAGAATATCTCAAATAAAAAACAACCCTTGAAGAACCCAAGAAAGATTGATTTATACTGCCTAGTCAGCAGAAAGTAGCCACAACTTTGTTCTCCTCTAGGAATTGGTTGGATCCTGCTCCTTTCCAAGCACTTGTGGGTGCCATGTCTGCTTAGAGCTATGGATGCATCCAAAACACAGCATTCCAAGGCAGTATCCCAGATACCAGCCAGCAGTCCTTTTGTCCTTGCAAGAGAAAAAGCAGGGGAAAAAAAAAAAAAAAATCAAAGTGCTCCTATGCATTGTCAGGAATTTAGAAGTCATGTGAAATACCAGTCCTCCAATCAGCCCAGAAAGAGACACTAATTCCACTGAAGTAGGTGCCACGATGACCAAAGCTCATTAAGATGTGAATATACACCAGCCATTCACAATCCAGAACGAGATGGGGAGAAAAAATAAACGTAACGAAAAGATGCCGTCGCTTTGCTGATATTTAACAATCCCAGGAGATTTTGTTGTTCATTTTTGTAGGCGAAGGGGGCGGGGTTTGTATTTTTTTTTTTTCTTCTTCTTTTTGTTCAGTTTTGTCGATTTTTTTTGTTTGTTTTCTGCGACACACTCGCGAACGGAAAGGTGTGACATGCAAGACAGCCAAGCCTCTTCCAGCTGAGCGCCCCACAACCCACCCGCCAAAACCAAAAAAAAACCAAAAAACCCACCCTGTGCAGAGTCTTTTGAAGGCACTTCCTCTCTCACATGATGTCCACGAAGAACTCGCAAGGGTTGCCCATGGCCTTCTGGAAGGACTGGCGGCTCCCGGTGAGCTCGGGCGGCACGGCGCTCAGCTCGCGCACCGGCGGCCCTCCGGGCGGGCCGCTGCTGCCCAGCACCTTGGAGCCCAGTTTGGGCAGGCTGTACAAGGGGGGCACCCCCGGGGGCCCGTAGGAGTGGTGGCTCTGGTGGCTCCTGTCGCTGGCCGAGCGCTGGCTGAGCTGGCTGAGCGGCCGCTCGCGGCGCGCTCCGGGCTCCGACTCGCTGCCGCTGCCCCCGGACTTGCGCTCCTTCTCCCTGCCCGCTCCTCTCCTGCTGGTCTCGCTGGTGCTCCGGTTGGAGCCGCTGCTTTTGCTCCCTGCCAGGCCAAAAAAAAAGAGGAGAGGAAAAAGGTGAGCTGGGCTCTGGGGAGGGTCCCCGCGTGCTGGTGGTGAGGGCTGTGCCATGCATGGGGACACACGGACGCGGCCCCGAGCTTGCGCGGTGAAAGCGGCAGCTGAACTCCAGCTCCTGGCTCAAATCCCAGACAGGAGAGGAGGAGGAGCAGGAACAGGAGGAAAAAGCAGGAATTTGGGGTTTGACTCAAGCAAATGAGGTTTAATTCTAATTGTCTCTGCTTTATTTTGTACCTTGTCCAAAAGAAATTCCTTTGCCTTCTCTGTCACCCGTAAATCCCTCAGGTTTTGGCTTCAGTGGGGAGGTCCTTTTAAAATTACTTTTAAAATTACTTTTTCCAAAAGAAATTCCTCTGCCTTCTCTGTCACCCGTGAATCCCTCAGGTTTTGGCTTCAGTGGGGACATCCTTTTAAAATTACTTTTTCCAAAAGAAATTCCTTTGCCTTCTCTGTCACCCGTAAATCCCTCAGGTTTTGGCTTCAGTGGGGAGGTCCTTTTAAAATTACTTTTAAAATTACTTTTTCCAAAAGAAACCTCTTTGCCTTCTCTGTCACCCTCAAATCCCTCAGGTTTTGTTGGCTGCAGTGAGGAGGTCCTTTTAAAATTCCTCCCTAAAGCCTTGTGCTGTCAGAGAATTCCCTAAGGAAACAGCTCCTGAACTGCTCTACCACAAATCAGCAGCACCAGGATACTGTTCCCAAGAGAGGCCACTAAATCCCCTTGGAAAACCAAAGGATTGCCACTGAGTGTCAGCTGAGTTGTTACTAAAAACAAGCTCCACTAAACTTCAAAAACTGATTTTTTAAGGAAGCTGAAGGTCCTGCTCTGTTCCCATGACAGATTAAGAGACAGTTCCAAGCTAATTAATTTTTTTTTTTAAATCCAACTGATCAGCCTAAGGAATATCCCATTAAATTCATGCACCTTAGTGCAGGATGGACTTCCCAAAAAGGATCCCCAGCCAGCAGAACAGGGGACCAGCTTTTGAGTCTAAATGAGCCACAGAAATGGGAAAACCAGAATTATTTGGGGCTGCTCCTTCTTGAGATGCCATCACTTCCTGCTGCTCCAGCTGACTGGAGAGATGGGAAACCAGACTGGATTTTGGGGGGAAAGGCTGCATTTTCTGCAGAGTGCCAGAGAGATGGAAAACAGACCACAAAACCACTGGATTTGAAGTGAATATTCCAAGCCTGGGTCTCTGAAGTGGTATTTGCTGGTTTTTATGATTTAATGGTGCAGATGAATGAGAGAGGGCACAAAACCCCAAATTTAACAGTATTTTGGGAGTGAGCAGTGCAGCCTTGTGTTCCAGCACTCCCAACCCTGCCTGAGCCACCTGGCCACCAGTTAATGGGCAGAGAAATCCAACCCAGAGGGGTGACACCATAATAAATTTGGACTATTTCTTTTCTGGAGAGCCTGGGGATGGGGTTTTCCCACCTGATCCCCTCCCCTCTGAGCTGCTGCAGCACAGTCCCACAGGTTGATATGCCAATGTCACACCACTGTGCACAGGTCGAGCGGCCAAGACAATTCAAAATAAAAGTAAAACTTAAAAGTAAAAAAAAAAAAAAAAAAAAACCAACCAAAAAAAACCAAAATACAGCTAAACACTTGGGTCACGAGAATCTAAAAATGGTCATGCTGTGAATTATTCATGGAGGCATTTGAAGCTTACCAATCCCCTAGAGTCAGCCATTCCTCTAGGAATCCTTCAGTCTAACGCTTGCTCAGGACAAAACAAGGGAATAACAGTTACAAAGCAAGAAACAGCACAGAAATTGTTCTCCACGAGGAAAAGAGTGGAAACCTTTCAGAGCTGAACAGCCTGGCACTTTTTGGGAGGCTCTCCACAGCATGGATAAAACACCTTTCCTTTCCTATTCCAGCAGCAGGGAGAGAATTCCTTCTGCTCACAGAAGCAGCTGCCAAAAAAACACCCCCACACTCTGTCCAGGGCAATCAGTTTCCAGTTCTAAAACCTCTGAGAGATTCCTCGTGGATATTTCTTATTTTGGGATAAGGTGAGAAGCAGCTGGGTTAAAATCCCGTGAGCAAGCCCCTGTTATGAAACTCTTTTGTGCCATTTTGTAAAATCTGACCGGCTGTGCTGAGTAGGGATAAGTGACATCCAATTTACTGGATGTTCAAAGAAAAACACAAGGGATCCTCGCCCCTTCTTTACTGGCAGCATTTCCAAAAGCAAAACTCACTCTGGGAGTGATTCTTTTAAAAAATTAATTAAAAAATAGTATCTGTACAGACAAAAAAAATGGCATTATTTTATTTACTATGGTTAAAAATTAATCACAGCATTATGCTAGGGCAGAAAAGGAGGAGGGCAGGTCTTTAATCCATGCAGAATTCTCTTCCTGCCCCTGTCACACATGCCAGCAGACACTCTCCTCCCTGGGAGCAGTGTTGCAGCCCTGGAAATCCCTGGCTGGCCACCTCCCAGTTACAAAAAACTGTGATTTTCCTTTTGTGCTGAGCTCTGACATGAAAGCCAAGAGCACCTCGGTTCTAACCCCTGTGCCATCAGCACAGAAACTGCCTCATTGCCAGCAGCACCAACCCCACTGCTGGCAATTCCTGACTGGGTTAAGCCTGGCAGGTTCCCACAGAGAGCTGAAAGCCAAACCCACTCCTGCAGAGCCTCACACACCTTTGATTCATTGCACACAATCCATGCAGGGAGCAACCAAAACCACGAGACCAAGCATGGACAGCACCAAGGAACTCAAGCAGATGGTGGGGGACAATGAGAGCTGTGGAATTCAAACTGATTTATCCCATCTTACCTTCACTTTGCTGGCTGCCTGCACTGCCACTGCCATAGCTAAAGCCTGGGTCTTGGTAGGCTGGTGGGAAACAAGGAGGGGGCAGAGGATACTGGTAGGGATATCCTTGGCCCAAGGGCCAGGGAGCAGCGGGGTGTGGGAGTGGAGCCAGGGTGTCCTGGTCCGAGGCGCCGCTGGAACCGTTGTTGAGGTTCAGTGCAGCCAGATCTGGGGAAGAAAAAAGGGGAACGTTTCTTACCCAGCAGCAGGTAAAATGATCACTGTGAATTTATTTATGGAGGTACTTGAAGGTCAGCAACGCCCTGGGATCGGCTTTCTCACCCAAGAGTGAGAGGTGAGAAAAGGGGGAGGACAGGGTGAGGATATCCCCCCTTTTCCAGGCTGGAAACTGAGTGGGACTGACAGCAGGGAATGGGCTGATGCTGACCTGGAACAGAGGCTGGCAGAGCTAAAAAATAAAGCAGGGATTTATTAAAGGATCTCCTCCGTGGATCCACCTTGGGCAGCACCAGAGCCCAGCCAGGGCTGCACCCAAGGTGAACCCAAATGGTCCCAAGAAATGGATGATTGGTCACAAAATGATCAGTTCTGCTCCATTTGCACCTTGGAGTTGATTGTCCCATTCCAGCTTTAGCCCATGCACTCCCATCCTGCTTGTTTTTCTCTCTCCAGCCCACGCTGTTTGTGCTCCTGGGCCTGAGCTTTGGATCATTTGTCCTTGGTGCCCAGCTGGAGCAGGAATTGTTTTGTCTCCCTGCTCTGTGCACAGAGCTCAGCATCCCCTCATGTGAAGCCCAGAGCCACACACTAAAGCAGAGAGTGTGAAAAATAGAAAAGCTGAACCTGAGGCGTCAGCACAGAATGTGAAAAATAGAAAAGCTGAACCTGAGCCATCAGTGTGGCACCACAGAAGTAAATCCTGCTCTCCTCAGTGCTCTGCTTGATGGGTTCATCCTCCTCCAAGAGCTCTCCTTGCTACCAGGGAGCACCAGCCACTTGTCCACAATTCCAGGGTGATGAAGTGTTCCCCTGTTCTGTGAAACCCCAGGAGAGCCAGGGGACCCCTCTGGAGATCCCCCTGTCCAATCCTGGAGCAGGTGACACAGGAAGGTGTCCAGCTGGGTTTGGAATATCTCCAGAGAGACTCCACCCTCCCCTGGGCAGCTGCTCCAGAGCTCTGCCACCCTCATGGAAATCCCTCCTCAGGGAACTCCTCATCACGAGGACACACAAGGGGACAAAGAGCACCCTCAAGGCACAGAAGTGACACAGGGACAGCTCTGTCCTTCCCAGCTGGGGACTTACTGCCACAGAGGTCCCCGAAGACGTAGTAGCACTGCTCTGAGAAGGTGATTTTGTTCACAGTGTGCCTGAGGTAGCCGTGTTTCAGCATGCTGCTGGCGTATTTCCTGGCCTCCCGGCGGTCCTTGAAGCCTTCCACGTGTGTGTAAAGCCAGTCCACCACATCTGCTCCTGAAATGGGGACAGCAAGAGGAGACACGGGGTCATCTGAGCCAAACTGTGCCAGCTGAACCTACAATGGGATTATCTGAGCAGAATTGTGTCAGCTGAACCTAAAATGGGATTATCTGAGCCAAACTGTGTCAGCTGAACCTAGAATGGGATTATCTGAGCAAAATTGTGCTAGTTGAACCTAAAATGGGATTATCTGAGCCAAACTGTGTCAGCTGAACACCTAAAATGGGATTATCTGAGCCAAACTGTGTTAGCTGAACACCTACAATGGGATTATCTGAGCAGAATTGTGTCAGCTGAACCTAAAATGGGATTATCTGAGGCAAACTGTGCCAGCTGAACCTAGAATGGGGTTATCTGAGCAAAATTGTGTCATCTGAACCTAAAATGGGATTATCTGAGCAGAATTGTGTTAGCTGAACCTAAAATGGGATTATCTGAGCCAAATTATGTCAGTTGAACACCTAAAATGGGATTATCTGAGGCAAATTGTGTCAGATGAACACCTAAAATGGGATTATCTGAGCAGAATTGTGTCAGCTGAACACGTAAAATGGGATTATCTGAGCCAGACTGTGCCAGTTTAACCTAAAATGGGATTATCTGAGCCAAATTATGTCAGCTGAACACCTAAAATGGGATTATCTGAGCCAAATTATGTCAGTTGAACACCTAAAATGGGATTATCTAAGGCAAATTGTGTCAGATGAACACCTAAAATGGGATTATCTGAGGCAAACTGTGTTAGCTGAACCTAAAATGGGATTATCTGAGGCAAACTGTGTTAGCTGAACCTAAAATGGGATTATCTGAGCCAAATTGTATCAGCTGAACACCTACAATGGGATTATCTGAGGCAAATTGTGTCAGCTGAACACCTAAAATGGGATTATCTGAGGCAAATTGTGTCAGCTGAACACCTAAAATGGGATTATCCCAGCTGAACACCTAAAATTAGATTATCTGAGCCAAACTGTGCCTGCTGAACATCTAAAATGGGATTATCTGAGCCAACTGTGCCAGCTGAACACCTACATGGACACCGACACTAAACACACACATGAAAAATGTATGATTTACTAATTAATATTAAATAAATATTGATTTAATTGTAATCTTGATTTTAAATTTTCTTATTTACACACACCATGCAACCCCTTTGAGCTGCAGGAGCAGCTCAAATTTTTCTCTGGATTTGACTCTTCCCTGGGAGTCACCTTCCTCAAGAGGCAGATGTTAGCTTGACAAAATAACTTTGTTCCGAGCCCTTCCTCAGCAAAAAGCAACTACAGCCTGGACTGGCTAAATATTAGCACAGCTCAGACTGGCTGTGGTGATTTTAAATCTAATTAAAGGGTTTTATTAAGGTTGTGTGGTTGAATTCCAGCTGCTCTGCTGAACTTGGGCAGATCTCTAGAGCCACCTGAAAACCTGAGATAGAAAACCAAAGAATTAAGAAGGAGCTCTGTGTGGGCATGAGAAATGTGCAACAATTTTGGAGAGCCAAGCTCAAACAAGAATTATTTCCTGTCTGTAAATGGAATATAAGAGGTCACAGACATGAAAATAAAGCTCATTAAAAGGTAGGTTTTTTGAGCCTTTTTCTATTAAGTCACTGTTTTTTTTTTTCCCCTCAGCATTCCTGGGATCTGCTTACCTATCACTGCATTGGAGATGGTGATTTTTAACCACATCCTGTCCCGAATTTCAAGGCCTGAGTCTGGCAGCTGCATGACCTTGACAATAGTAGCCATGTCACTCTTCACAGTTAAGGGAGATTCTTCTAATTCTAAAAAGGAAGAGAGGCCACAGGCTGATTTGAAATGAACTCAGGCTGAAGGAACTTCTCAGCTCCCAGTTTGGATGAAACAAAAATACAGTTTTACCAACAGATGCCAAAAAAAAAAAAAAAAAAACCAACAACAAACCCTAAAAAAACAAAATAAAACAAAACCATCCAAAACCCACAAAGATTCCCAAATGCATTCTCATCCAAGGAGTGAATGACAGCATTTGTAGCAATTTTTCAGATTTTTAGTGGCAGAAATGCTGAGTCCCCAAGTCTTGGCTTCCCAGAGCAGCTACAGGACCCACTCTGCTTCCAGACTGGAAACCCAAGGGTTTTTGTGATCCATCATTTTCCAGTTCCATTTCCCAGGAGCAGCCCCCTGGAGAACTCTGTGGGACAAGTTTTTGGGGTTTGTTCTTTTGGGGTTCACTGTCAGGAGTACCACCCGTGTCCAGTTTTTTATTTAAAGATCTGGACATTCGTGGGGAAGAATTGAAATTATAAAAGAAATCTTCCCTCCTCAGAAGAAATCAGGGATTTTCTCATAAAAATCCTTCCCAGGGTCCCCTCACAATCAATCCACTCCTCCCAGGATTGCTTTGCCCTCAATCTTTTTTGTGGAACACTTTAAAAATGAAAAACTCCCAAATGCCTCCACAGCCATTCCCAGTTCACACCATTACGGGCAGAACTGGATCCTCAGAGGTTTCACACTTTCCTAATCGGTTTTTACAATAAAATCAGAACAGGGTTGAGGCTGAATTTGTCAAATCCTCCTTCCTGTCCCATCTTCCAGCCCTAGAAAATTCATTTTTATCTGTGTTCGTAGCCCAGATCCTTCTCCAGCAGGAATTCCAAAACCCTCCTCCCCTCCCAGTTCCCCACATCACCCACCTTTCAAAAGCACAAAGGGAACCACTTTTGTCCTTTTCCAGCCACCCCAAAATTTTGGATAAAAAAAGGTACAGCAAGCGTGAAACAATGAAAACTGAAAATGTTTCTTTCCACACATGCACTGCCAATATGCATGAAAACATCCCAGACCAGCTCTGCATGCACCTTCAATACTTACAAACCTCAAATAAACACTAAAACTTTGCTTTTGCTTTTAGTTAGTTTGGTTAGTGGCAAAAAGCAACAAAAAAAAAATACACCAAACTCATATTGAGGAGCAATAAATTGTATTTTCTTGGAGACTTGAGATCTGCATATGAACAGAAAATCTGTATTTTTTAAGTTCTGGTTGCTGTACAAATGTGGCAAATTCTGAGATGCATCTGAAATGCTCCCATTTTGATCTGATTTCAGTCAGCTTTAAAAATTCACCCAACCCAGGTCAGGGCAGGTCACAGGGCTGAGCTGAAGGAAGAGGTCACAATAAAAATCAGGGGTACTCTTTATTCTCTTGCATTCCAGACAGGAAATCGTTTCAGTCACTGGCACAGAAATGAGAAGCTGTCTCCAGAAATGTGGTTCTGCTCCCAAATACCTTTATTTTCAAAGTCTGACTGAGAGCGTGCCTGCTCCCCACTTCCCAAGCCCAGCACTAGCAGCAAGGCACAGGATACTCGAATTGTTCAAGAGGAATGCTGAGTGCAGACTTGTTTGACAGCAATCAGCAGAGACACTGGATCCCAGCAGTACCTGAAAGGCTCAAAACACATCTCAGGATAAAGCAGCCAGCAGGAAAGGGGCTCATTTGCTTCCTGCTGCAGATTATTTCCCCTCAGTGGTGCTGCCTGATGGCTAAAAACACCTACATTAAAAAAAAAAAAAACAACTTTCCCTCCAAGGTGAGGTGGAATTCCAGCTTATAAAATCGGAGGGACTTTATATCCAATACCACACAGGTCTTTAAAATCCTCAAAGTGTCGTTCTGAGTTAAATACAAGGAAGAGTTAATACTCTTTAAACAGATTTTCCAAGATAAGGAGTTGGAGCATTGTGTTAATAACAGCAACAGGGTTTGATCCCTGTCTGGGCCACTCACTTAAGATCTGGACTCAGTGATCCTTGTGGGTCTCTTCCAACTAAAAAGATTTGTGATTTGAGTGCTCTGAGAGGCTTTTGAATTAAAGAAACCTCTCTGAATCATAGCAACCTCTTGGTTTCATGGATTTTTAGAACTTTTAGAACTTTTTTAGCCTGCCACAGATTGACAAACCAGGAAAAATGTTGAAATCTAACCATAATTTCATGGGGGATGTTAAATTTGGTTTTAGCTTGCTCAGTAAATTCTAGCAATATAAAAAGAACAAAAAACAAGACTTAAAATTATAAAAGAAGTCCATGTGAATATCAGGGAAGGATTTCCCAAATGAAACACTTACATTATTGTTGAAATTTATTAAAAACCAACTAAATGCAAGAAGGGAGCTCTCCCATCCACCTGAGTGGATAAACCTGAACCTATATTTAAAATCCAACCTCCTGGTTTCATGGATATGGCTCTTTCAGACTGCCACAGACTGACAAACCAGGAAAAAAGCTGAAATCTAACCATAATTTCATGTGGGATGTTAAATTTGGTTTTAGCTTGCTCAATAAATTCTAGGAATAGAAAAAAAGAGCAAAAAAAAAAAAGATTAAAAAGTTTAAAAGAAGGCCATGTGAATATCAGGGAAGGACTTCCCATGTGAATAACTGACGTTATTGCTGAAATTTATTAAAAACCAACCAAATGCACCTGAGAGGAAAAACCTGAACCTATCATTAAAATCCGCCAGCAACCACTTCTCCCTGAGACAGAACCCTGACCAAACACCTCTACATCAACCTCCAACCTCTGCCAAAAATTTTCCTGCTTCCCCCAAGCGTGAGAAACCACTCAAGGCCTGGCTGGCGCTGCCGCTGTCACCGTGCCCGTGGCCGGGCCCTGGTGGCCCCGAGCAGCCCCCTGCCCTGGGCTGGCCAGGGGGTGACTTACTTTCCGACTCGGGAATTGAGCTTGTTAGTGAGGAGCTGGTAGATGTGGTGATGCTCATGGAGGGGCTCATACCGTAACGGGGGTACGCTCCCGTCATGGCCGTGGTATGAGAGATCCACGCCGCGGGGTCGATCGGCCGCACCGGCTCAGCTGCGAGCAAAAGGCACAGAAAACGGGGTCAAAACTTGCAGCAAACACCAAGATTTTGAAAGATCTGAGGGGTTTTCTCTGGTTTTCTTGTTGTTTCTCTGGTTTTCTGAGGGTTTCACATGAGTGAGATCCCACAGATTGTACCATCACAAAGGGACAGCAAAATGGGGTCAAAACTTGCAGCAAACACCAAGATTTTGAAAGATCTGAGGGGTTTTCTCTGTTTTTTTTTATTGTTTCTCTAGTTTTCTGAAGGTTTCATATGAGTGGAGTCCTGTAATCTGCACCATCACAAAGGGACAGCAAAATGGGGTGAAAACTTGCAGCAAACACCGAGGTTTTGAAAGATCTGAGGGGTTTTCTCTGGTTTTCTTGTTGTTTCTCTGGTTTTCTGAGGGTTTCAAGTGAGTGAGATCCCACAGATTGTACCATCACAAAGGGACAGCAAAATGGGGTCAAAACTTGCAGCAAACACCAAGATTTTGAAAGATCTGAGGGGTTTTCTCTGGTTTTTTTGTTGTTTCTCTAGTTTTCTGAAGGTTTCATATGAGTGGAGTCCTGTAATCTGCACCATCACAAAGGGACAGCAAAATGGGGTCAAAACTTGCAGCAAACACCGAGGTTTTGAAAGATCTGAGGGGTTTTCTCTGGTTTTCTTGTTGTTTCTCTGGTTTTCTGAGGGTTTCACGTGAGTGAGATCCCACAGATTGTACCAGCACAAAGGCACAGAAAATGGGGTGAGAACTTGCAGCAAACACCAAGGTTTTGAGAGATCTGAGGGGTTTTCTGTGTTTTTTTTGTTGTTTCTCTGGTTTTCTGAAGGTTTCACGTGAGTGGAGTCCTGTAATCTGCCCCATCACAAAGGGACAGCAAAATGGGGTCAAAACTTGCAGCAAACACCGAGGTTTTGAAAGATCTGAGGGGTTTTCTCTGGTTTTTTTGTTGTTTCTCTGGTTTTCTGAGGGTTTCACGTGAGTGAGATCCCACAGATTGTACCATCACAAAGGGACAGCAAAATGGGGTCAAAACTTGCAGCAAACACCAAGATTTTGAAAGATCTGAGGGGTTTTCTCTGTTTTTTTTTGTTGTTTCTCTGGTTTTCTGAAGGTTTCATATGAGTGGAGTCCTGTAATCTGCACCATCACAAAGGGACAGCAAAATGGGGTGAAAACTTGCAGTAAACACCAAGGTTTTGAGAGATCTGAGGGGTTTTCTCTGTTTTTTTTGTTGTTTCTCTGGTTTTCTGAGGGTTTCAAGTGAGTGAGATCCCACAGAATGTACCAGCACAAAGGGACAGAAAGTGGGGTGAAAATTTGCAGCAAACACCGAGGTTTTAAGAGATCTGAGGGGTTTTCTTTTGGCTATACTGGTTTTAATAAGAGTTTCAATGCAGTGAGGTCCTCTAGTCTCTACCACCACAAAGGGACAGAAAACGGGGACAGAAATGCAGCAAACACCGAGGTTTTGAGAGATCTGAGGGGTTTTCTCTGGTTTTTTTTGTTGTTTCTCTGGTTTTCTGAAGGTTTCATATGAGTGGAGTCCTGTAATCTGCACCATCACAAAGGGACAGCAAAATGGGGTCAAAACTTGCAGCAAACACCAAGATTTTGAAAGATCTGAGGGGTTTTCTCTGGTTTTTTTGTTGTTTCTCTGGTTTTCTGAGGGTTTCACGTGAGTGAGATCCCACAGATTGTACCAGCACAAAGGGACAGCAAGTGGGGTGAAAACTTGCAGCAAACACCAAGGTTTTGAGAGATCTGAGGGGTTTTCTCTGGGTTACTTGTTGTTTCTCTGGTTTTCTGAAGGTTTCATATGAGTGGAGTCCTGTAATCTGCCCCATCACAAAGGGACAGCAAAATGGGGTCAAAACTTGCAGCAAACACCAAGATTTTGAAAGATCTGAGGGGTTTTCTCTGGTTTTTTTGTTGTTTCTCTGGTTTTCTGAAGGTTTGGGTGAGTGAAATCCAACAGATTGTACCAGCACAAAGGGATAGAAAATGGGTTGAAAACTTGCAGCAAACACCGAGGTTTTGAGAGATCTGAGGGGTTTTCTCTGGTTTTCTTGTTAATTCTCTGGTTTTCTGAAGGTTTCGTATGAGTGGAATCCCATAGCTGGCACTACCACAAAGGGACAGCAAAATGGGGTCAAAACTTGCAGCAAACACCAAGATTTTGAATGATCTGAGCGGTTTTCTCTTGTTGTTTTTCTGGTTTTCCTTAGGGTTTCAAGAGGGCTCCCCCAGTCTGCACCAATCTTGCATTTATTGCACCCTCATCTTCAGTGCCAATCTCATCTTCTGTGGACTGGGAACAAACTGGTTCCAGCACCACCAGCACAGCCCTCACCAGCAGGAGGCAAGCTGTGTTTGTCACATGAGCACAGATCTTTTACTGCTACTGAAAACAAGATCATTTTCTTTTTTTTTTTTAATGTGTATCACTGCTGCCTCCCTCACATCTTCAAAACACTCAGTTCTCTCTAAAAGTTCACTGTGAGAAAATGAGGATTTTTAACACTTGGTGTAATTATTTCCAAACCTTTTATGAACTGAAAAGTTAAGATCATCTCCCAAAATGTCAGGAGCTTGATCCAAAGATGTGAACCAAGAGAAAACCTCCCAGGAATTCAATGGGCAGTGGAACCCCAGGCTCCCAGTACAAAAGTAAACAAATAAAAGAATTGAATGGGTAGAATCTGTTTGATGCCAAAATAGGTGAAAATATTCCAGACTTTTGGGGCTTCCCAGGAAGCCAGCAAAGAGTCCAAATGTGTACTCACCCCTGGGGATGGTGAAATAACTCCTGGGAGTAGGGTCCCAGCATTTGGCTACTGTTAGGCTGATAGGTCTAGGAAGAAAGAAAACAGGTAAGGATGACTCTTTAACTTTCCTACAGAGCTGAAAATGCTACAAGAACGATTTGAAACAAATCTATTCCTATCCAGCAGTTGTCAAGCACATTCTGAGAATGGTTTTGAGAAGCTTTATAGTATTTTCAGTATGAAGCACATCAGGACGCTCCTGGTTTTGCACAGATGATGAGCACTGGTGGTGAAATGTGTTGGATGATCAGCTCTTGAGATATTAAAATGCTCATCACATAAACAAACAGCCCTGCTGAAAGCAGGCAACTCCTCAGTTCCTGTTGGTTTTGGCCAGAACCAACCTCACCTATTCATCATTCACACTGAGATATGTTCACAGCTAAGATCAGTCATGCTGATGGATAACAGAACGTTGATTTCTCTGAGGTTTTCCCAGCTCCAACAACTGCACATGGAGGATAAATGGAAGAAGATAAACGGAGGATAAATAGGAAGAGGTTTTGGGATGTGCTCACCCTGGTTTGGAGACTATTTCCCGTAAAACCCGAACAGCATCGTCATTGCTCATGTTCTCAAAATTGACATCATTCACCTGAAACAGCGCAGAGAGCAGAGGTCAGCCTTTGCAGCAGGAAAGCTAAAGGTGTTTTAATTACTTCATTAATTAATGGTGTTTTAATTACTTCATTAAATCCCCCAACATATCTGCCTGCTCACTGCTTCCGTTCCCTTGAGATGTCATTTCTCAGAGTGCCTCACAAAGAATCACCGATTTCAGTGGTCTTTGGGCCACGTTTCTCTGAGGATGAATAAATTCTGTTCCCTGGTCACCACAGCCCGTGGGGCTGGTGGGATGGCAGAGCAGAGCAGCAGGATTTGGGGACAGGGACCCACCTGCAGCAGCATGTCCCCTGGCTCGATGCGCCCGTCCGCTGCCACCGCCCCTCCTTTCATGATGGAGCCGATGTAGATGCCACCATCGCCCCGGTCATTGCTCTGCCCCACAATGCTGATTCCCAGGAAGTTGTACTTTTCTAGATGGACACAAAGTGGAGGGTGGGGAGGGGGAAAAAAAGCAGGCAAAGTGATTGGAATGATAGCAAAGAGCCAGGCTGTTTCAGCTTTGAAACATCTCAACACCTCAGCGGGGCAAGGTTTGACTTGCAATAATCTCAGGCTGCTCTAATCATGAATGTTTGTCTGGCACCTCCAGGGAAAGGCTGCTAAAGACAGGATTTTTTAATCCAAGACAGTGTTACTTTAAAAAAAAACCCAGCAAGAGGAAGAGCACTGAAAAGACTTGTCCACACCTGGAAATTAGCACTGATCACATTAAGCAATGTTTGTTCCACGAGTCAGAGAGGCAGGAAGGGTTTGGTGCTGCTGAAAGGTGCTGAATTTGCTGGCAGCCCTGCACATTTCTACCTGGCTGACAAATGAAACACAGGAGCAGCAGAAATGCAAACCTCCAGTGCTCTTCTACCCCAATCCCTCACCATTAACTCCACATCCTGCAGTTCCAGCTCCTTCCCTGGAAGGAACACTGATCTGCTGGTGAAAATGGCCCAGTTCTGGATTAGGAATCCAGGTAAACACAAAATACATCTCTACCAATTGAAATTCATCATTAAAAAACGTGGCTTGTCCTCTTACCCATGTTGAGTGTGACAGTGATGATGTTTAGGGACATGGTGGAGTCAGTGATGCTGCTGAACGAGGACGACTGCAAAACACAACAGAAAAGGTCTCAAGGTTTTAAAGAGCTCAGAGTAAGAACTGCTGAGGATTAACTCATCAGGAATTGATTAACAGGTTTCCAATTGAAAGGCAGCTGGAAATTATTCGAGGCTTCCTCGAAATTATGCTTCATTTAGAATCTTTAAGGAAAGAAATCTGAGCAGAGTCTGCACTTTCTCCAAAGGTCTGATAAAAAACACACAGAGCACGTTCCTATACTGAGGTTCCTCAACTGAACTTCCCCTGGAATTATTTCTGCTTCCTGGCTGTGACTGACAGGCAAACATTTGGATCCTAAAGTGCCCAGTGGAGTGTGAATTACTGCCCACAGCTCCTCCCTGAAGGGAGGAGTGGACAGCACATGATCCAGCAGGAAGTGAGAGGAGAGACACTGCCCTGCCTCCAAAATGAGATACAAAGGTGCTTATCAAAGACCTTCTAAAGCACTACTCTGTGATAAAATGTCTGTGAGGTTATTCTTTAATGTGTGGAGACTGAGATTTATGGGAGAACAAAATGGGAACTTGAGGAGTCTGTCCGTGGGGTCACCCTCATCCTGCTGCCAAGGACTGGCACGGGAAAGGGCAAAGGCAAAATTTGGCATTTCCTATGAACTTGGGTTTATCCTCCCAGGTCTCAGGGTATCTCACACCCCTTCCCACATCATAATGGAGCTTCTCCTCCAGATTCTGGTCTTGTAAGACAAGAAATGGGATCACTGAACAGCGAAAGCAGAAAGGGAGAGGTGAAAACTTCACTTTGGAGCCGCAGAACTTCAAACGCAGAGATTTAGCCCAGCCTGGAGCCACAAGGAGCCTTCCCAGTGAATTCAGCAGGCACAGACCTGTCCTGGATCCCTTCCTGAGCCAACAGCTCCACTCCAAAATCCCGGCTCACCTCCCTGGGTGATGCTGGTGCCAGCCTTACCCTGTCAATCTGCCGCATCCTCTGTTTCCTCCTCCGGCGCTTGTGCTTGCGGATGAGGCGGGACGAGGTGCTCTGCTCCGTGGAGCTGCTCAACCTGAGGGCAAGGACAGCAAATGTCACCCCTGCCAGGCCCAGGCACCTGCAGCTCCTGCCAGAAAGAGCTGATTCCTGCAGCAGCAGCAGAGGGGAAATCACACAGACAGCTCAGCAGAAGATTCCAGCTGAACGACAGCAGGGATCAGATTAGTAATTTAATTATTATTTAATTTAGCACTTGTTTTCTTCTGGGAGCAGGTCTGAGTGCAACCCTTGATGCTCTTTTTTGTGAGTCCTGTCATGGTGCTGGACAGTATTTTCTTCCACTGTTGCCAGGAATGCAAGGCTTGAATTTAAAGAAATCAAACAGCAATTGGTAACAGGGGGACAGTGAATATGATTTACCTTCACATATTCTGCTAAGTTTTATTTTGCTGTTTTTTCCAGGCTCTCCAAACTTGTAGAACCTAAATGTGCCACATTTTACATATAGATCTTTAAGGTCTTTGAGAGTTTGGAGCATTAATCATCCTCACTTTACAGAGAGTAGAATGAGACAGAAAAGGATTTGCCAAAATTAATTTCAGGAGCCTGGAACGAAGCCCAGATTATTAAGATACCACAATAACACCAGAGAGACATCTCTCTTCTATTTAATATGTAAGAATGGCAAAAAAAAAAGACAAAGCAATGCTCCATCATTAACCAAGATTAAAAAACCCAGCCTTATACAAGACAAAACAAACAGTGCCAGGCTTTCCCCCCAGTTTCCACATCCCTGCCTTCCATGTTCCAGCCACATGCAGGAATGTGAGAATACCTCAAAAACTTGATGCCAGCAATTCCAAAAAGGAATTGCCCACAGGAAACCCCTCTGGCCTGAAATATTTTTATCAAGTATCAGCCCTGGAGGTGCTGGAGCTGCTCAGAGGGTGTGAATCTCCTGACATTCCCTTGAGTTCACACAACTATTTCAGGCATGTTAACCTCACACACTCCTCCTTCCCCTCCCAGCGAGGGGAACTGAAGAGGCAAGAGGTGGGATTTTACAAAAAAAAAGGATCCAAAAAGTGATAATTTCTGGTGGGTGGAACAGCTCACACAGGAAAAATAAGGAGGTGTCAAACCCAGGGCTCCCAAAACTGGGCTTGTTCAATATCCACCAGAGATTGACACAAAAAACTCCTCTTTTATTTTGCTGTCAATATTCTCCCCCTTCCTGCTTCCTCTCCCATTTCCTTCTCCTCTTCCCTCACCAGAGGATTCAGTTAAAACTTCCCAGTTTAGGAGAACCTGAGGAAAGCCAAGGCTCACTCCAGTGAAGCTGCCTGCTCTCTAAAAGTGCATTTTTCTCCCAAATTAAACCAGCAAAACCAGACTTCCTTGGCAAATCTCTGAGCCTCTGTTAGCAGGTGATAACATGTGAGAAGTGAAGTCGTTCTTGTTGTATTTTTGCCATTCTGCTGGGATGGAAGGATGAGAAGCAGCTCCTTCGAAAAGGCCCAGCTCAGGTTTAGTTCAAGGGGACACAAAACATTTCAGGGAAAAAACTGGAGCTAAAGCAGCCTCTCACAAAAGTGATGATCAGAAGGCTCTGCAGGAACATTTTTACACCTATTTTCATGTAGCTGTGGCACATTTCATCATCTCTCCTTGTAATTTCTGCTCAATCCACAGCCTTAGTGCAGCCTCGCTGAATCCTTAATATTCTGGGAGCATCTGGATGCTAAAAAGCAGCTTAGACCTACTCTAATGAGGAATATTTTGCTCTCTGAAACATCTCCAGAAATACTGGGTAAAAGTTGTTATTATTGCAATCTGATGAGCAAGACAAGATGGTAAATTTGAGCTTTTGAGACAAATAAAGTGCAAAGATGAAAAACAAATCTGGAATTATCACTACCAATTAATTTCCTGCACCAGCTACTGCTCAAAACCCTGACTGCACTTCTAACACAAATGCCCAGAAATACAACAGAAGAGATTTTTTAAAAATACTGTAGTAATAATAATAATAATAATAATAATAATAATAATAATAATAATAATAATAATAATTTTTTCTCCATTCTACAATTCCCAAAGGACAGGGAAAAATGGCAACATTTGTTAAAGAAAGCTTATCCACATGGCTTAAAAAGAAATTATGGTAATTTCTTAAATGAGAAATAAACATTTTTTTTGCAGTGAATTCTTTTAGTTGCATTGAACTGAGAGCAGCAATTGCTGACAATAATCCTACAGCTACAGATGTCAGATTTGTTAAAGCTTTACTTTAGAGAAGACAGGGAAAAAGCTTTCACTGTGAAGTTGCCTACATCAACCCGTGTTCATAATCCTATCTGCAAACAACAGAAACATTCAATTTGTAAAAAAAAATGGTCAAAAAATTTGCCAACACTTTGAAAAAAAAAAAAAGGAAATAAATGTTTGTGCTCCCACTGTCACTCTGCACTGTCCTGGAATGTCTGTGAACAGGTTAATTCAGCAAAACATGAAATTATTCTTTACCTGAATGCAACAGAACTTCCTTGGGCTGGGAATTACCCAGCTCTGCTCCACTGCTCCCAGTTCAAATAAAACCAAGGCAAACAGAGCCAGAAAAGCATCCTGAGCCTCACAACCTCCTCCCTTCCAGGACAGCAACATCCTTTCCCTCTGATTTCCTGCCTCAGTGCCTCCTCCCTGCACAGCCTCCCTCACACAGCAGCTTCTGCACCAGAACCCACCAGCTGCCAGGAACCACAGTGACCCCTCTGTCCCCAGATGTGTCCATCAGGGACCAAAGTGACCCCTCAGACTCCAGATGTGTCCACCAGGGACCAAAGTGACCCCTCAGACCCCAGATGTGTCCATCAGGGACCAAACTGACCCCTCAGACCCCAGATGTGTCCATCAGGGACCAAAGTGACCCCTCTGTCCCCAGATGTGTCCATCAGGGACCAAAGTGACCCCTCAGACCCCAGATGTGTCCATCAGGGACCAAACTGACCCCTCAGACCCCAGATGTGTCCACCAGGGACCAAACTGACCCCTCAGACCCCTCTGTCCCCAGGGGATGTGTCCATCAGCTGTCACAAACCAAACTGACCCCTCAGACCCCTCTGTCCCCAGGGAATGTGTCCATCAGGGACCAAACTGACCCCTCTGTCCCCAGGGGATGTGTCCCTCAGGAACCAAACTCACCCCTCAGACCCCTCTGTCCCCAGGCTGGCGCCTCCAGCAGCTCTGGAACCTTCTCCATTTGCTCTTTGCCTGATTTGCCTCTACAGAAACCTTCTCCCTGCCAGCACAAAGCCTCCCGTGCCTGAGAACATCATCCCTGGAACACAACACATACCTTGGAGCATTCCTTCGAGTGGTTCTTCCTGACTAGCTGGCCTGGCAGCTCTTCCCTGTGCCAAAAACTCCTGCCCAATCTCCAGAGGGAAAGGCAGGAGCAGCAGCTTCCAAGAATCTCTTTCTTTCTTTCTCTCTTTCTCAGGTCAGACTCAGGAAGTTTTGTTGTTGTTTTTTTATTCGTACAGAAAGATTTGCTGGGCTTGTTCTGACGTGGCCCAGTGGCCACCCTGAGCTAATGCTGCCCCACTGCACTGCTTGCTGCCATGGAAATTATTCATTTATTTACAAGAAACACAAATCAGCTGCAGGGCTGCTGTTGTTGTTGTGGGCTCAAAGCCCTGGAGGTTTTGGGAAAGCTCAGGGTGCATTCAGGGTTAAAGACCAACCCTCCATACAAGTAAATACCCAGAAAAGTGATTTTTTTATATCTCATCATGGAATGGTTTGGTTGGAAGGGACCTTAAACTCATCTTATTCCAACCCCTGCCATGTGCAGGGACACCCTGCACTTCACTGGGACTGCAAAATAAGTTCTTGAAGCCAATTCAGGACTAAATCTCCAATGTGAATTTTAGTTACCCTTTGGAAACTCACAGCCTTTAATCAGAATTGTGAGGTCTTTAAACCCTGACCAACTGCAAGACCCAACAGATCCACCAAGATCCATAAGCTGACCATGTTTGTAAGCACAGCAATGGGTTCAGGATCTCCTGCTTTTTGCTGTTTTTATTAAAAATGCCATGGTTTCATTAAAATTACCATGTTCTGCCTTTTTTAGCTGCAGATCCCTGCGACCCACCAGAGATCTGTCACCCTGTTGTTCTCTGGCAAATCCATAATGGATTTTCAGAGTCCACTGGGATGAACAACAGCTCTAGAGCCAGTGGCCAGGAAAAGGAAGGAAAATACTTCAGATTGGTTTTACATCCATGAAAATAAGTATTTCGAAGCCACAAAACGTATTGGCTTAAAGACTTCTTAAAGAAAAACAAAAATATCTTTAGATATAACAAAGATGTCTTGAAATGAGAGGTATTTTTCAAGTGGGGTATAATTCACACACTCTGCCTAGACAAAAAGAAAGAAATAATGAAGAAGCCACAAAAACGTGGCAGCCCAGGCTGCCTTTGCAACAGCATTAACTTTGATGAATTCCTGAACTGCTCATAGGTCTCAGACTATGCAATTACCCAGGAATTCCTTTATAATTGAGCTCCAGTGAAGTGCACACTTATTAGGAATCTGTGCTGACAGTATTTTGTTTTAATATTCACACCACTGCTTTATAAATAGGTAGGCAGAGTGCTTTGATCTGGAAATGTGGCCATTCTTGCTATGAAAAGGAGAGGAGCAGAGCTTTTCTTTCAACTGCAGCAGTGGTTTGGACTCAATAACTGAGAGTTAAAGAAAAAAAAATTAAAATTTACGTAAGTTATAGATTTATAGATTTATTTATATAAAACTGAGCAGTGATTCCACACAGTGATGTCACTGATGAGCGACCTGAGCTCAAATCGATGTCTCAGGTTCAGCTTTTCTATTTTTCACATTCTGTGCTGATGCCTCAGGTTCAGCTTTTCTATTTTTCACATTCTGTGCTGATATTTCAGGTTTTGGCTTTTCTATTTTTCACATTCTCTGCTGCTTTAGTGTGTGGCTCTGAGCTTCACATGAGGGGATGCTGAGCTCTGTGCACAGAGCAGGGAGACAAAACAATTCCTGCTCCAGCTGGGCACCAAGGACAAATGATCCAAAGCTCAGGCCCAGGAGCACAAACAGCATGGGCTGGAGAGAGAAAAACAAGCAGGATGGGAGTGCCTGGGCTAAAGCTGGAATGGGACAATCAACTCCAAGGTGCAAATGGAGCAGAGCTGATCATTTTGTGACCAATCATCCATTTCTTGGGACCATTTGGGTTCACCTTGGGTGCAGCCCTGGCTGGGCTCTGGTGCTGCCCAAGGTGGATCCACGAGGAGATCCTTTAATAAATCCCTGCTTTATTCTTTAGCTCTTTCTAGTCGCTGCTCTAGGGCAGCCTTCACAGGGCATCAAAATCACAAAAGAAATTAAAGGAAAATCTAAAAAAAACTAACAAAAAAAAAACCCCACAAAAAACCCCAAAATCAAGCAAACAAAAAAACTACAAAAAACAACAAGAACCCAAAACAAACAACAAAAAAAAACCAACATAAAAAAAAAAACTTAAAAAACCAAACAAAAACAAAAAATGAAAAAAACCCAAAAACAAATGAAACAAACAAACAAACAAAAACCCAAAATAATAATAAAAAAAAAAACCTAAAAAACACAAAAAAAAAAAGGAAAAAAAAAGATAAGATGGGTTGAGAAGAGCCCAGGAAGGAGACAAGGAGGCAGGAGCTGCGTGGGTACCTGCTGGTGTGGTCCTCGTCCTCGGAGTCGATGAAGCTGCTGGACTCCAGCTCGCTGCTCAGCACGGTGGAGGAGCTGTCGTAGCCCGGCGCGTGCTCCCGGTGCCGCTCCAGCTTGGGGTGCCCGTTGATCCTGGCGGCTGCAAAAGCGCAACCGAGGCAGTGTCACAGCGCAGGGCTGCAGGAATTCATGTGCACAACCGAGGCAGTGTCACAGCGCAGGGCTGCAGGAATTCATGTGCACAACCGAGGCAGTGTCACAGCGCAGGGCTGCAGGAATTCATGTGCACAACCGAGGCAGTGTCACAGCGCAGGGCTGCAGGAATTCATGTGCACAACCCAGGCAGTGTCACAGCGCAGGGCTGCAGGAATTCATGTGCACAACCGAGGCAGTGTCACAGCGCAGGGCTGCAGGAATTCATGTGCACAACCGAGGCAGTGTCACAGCGCAGGGCTGCAGGAATTCATGTGCCCCCCGATGTCAGAGCCCAGGACACCCCTCTGGCTGCCCTGGCTGGCTCCAGACCCTGGCACCAAGTCAAAAACACCTGTGGCTTCCATTTTAGCCTGTGGAAAAAACTGCTAACTCTGTGTAGCTTATTTTTTTTAATATTAAAAAAAAATTATTACCTATAATTTAAAAATTACCTATAATAAAAATATATTTTTAATATAAAAATATTTCTATATTTATTTATTTATATATATTTATTTATCCATATTTAATATAATATTTTATATAATTTTATATAATTTTATAATTTTATATAATATATTTTATATAATATTTTATATTTAATATAAAAATATTTATATATTTTTAATATAAAAATATATTTACATATTATAATTTATATAAATATATAATATATAATAATTTATATAAATATATATAATTAAAATTTATATAAATACATATTTATTTATATATTTATTTATTCATATTTAATATAATATTTTATATAATTTTACATAATTTTATAATTTTATATAATATATTTTATATAATATTTTATATTTAATATAAAATATTTATACGTTTTAATATTAAAATATATTTACATATTATAATTTATATAAATATATAATATATATAATAATTTATATAAATATATATAATTAAAATTTATATGAAATATATTTTTATTATAGGTAATTTTTAATTATAGGTAATAAATTTTTTATTATATACCTATTTTATATAGGCATAGATGTTATTTTTTTAAATTCTATTTTATTATATTTTTTTATTAAGGGTGAGCTTGGTTCATATTGTTTACGCCTATTTTATATAGGCATAGATGTTATTTTTTTTAATTCTATTTTATTATATTTTTTTATTAAGGGTGAGCTTGGTTTATATTGTTTAGAAGGTTTTAGAATGGTTTAGAAGGTTATAAGATTTTTTAAGGAGTTATTAAAATATGTAAGAAAAGCATTGACAATATCTTCTACTTTCTTCCCTGGGGTTTTCCCAACCTTCATTCTGTGGAACCTCTCCATTCCAGCACTGTGGGCTCAGTGGACTCAGCCTGTTTGACCTGTTCAGCTTTCAGCTCAGTGCTCCTCTGCTCCCAAATGCTCCTTCACCCCTTTTCTCACTTCACCTGTTTGAAATGAAGGCTGGAACACCCTGCTCCTGTTTTCTCGTGGAACAAGAGCTCCTTTCCCTTGAGGGAACCCAGGGAAATCCTCTTTGCCAGGGTGGGTGATTCTTTGCACCAAACGGTTCCAAACTGCTCAGCTGGGTGAGCTGTTCCTGTGCCTCTGGAATAAATCCCCTGGCACCAAGCTGTGAGTAACACAGAGCTCCAGGAGTTCCCTCATCCTGCCCCTCTGCCAAGCACCAGGGCTGTAATTTGGGCATTATTCAAACGAGTCCCTGCAGGAGCACATCAAACACTCTCACTGCATTTCCTGCTTCCTGCAGGGAAAGGAGGGTTTTCCCAGCACGCAGCTGCTGGCCCTGGAATAGCTGGATCCAGGTGTCACAGCCCTTTCCCCATCCTTGTCCCCCTTTTCCTAGGGCTGCTCCCCCATTTTCCATCCCAGACAAGACTTGCAGGTGCAAGAGAAGAGTGACCTTGTGATCACTGTTATGAAAAGGCCTTAAAATCCTTCCCAGGATCAGGGTATTTCTCTTCTTTTAGTGTTGTCAAGTGGCAATTCAGGACACAGAGCTAAACTGTGCATTTTAGACTTGCTTTCCACTGAAAACAACACACTCCTGGTGTTGTTAGGCTGTTATTGCTAAATGAAATATTGTTGTGACCACAGAAACACCCTGGATATTAAATAATGTCTTTTAAAGCAGTTCTCCTTGCTTTATGCACACTAACAGAACTCACCTGCTGCAGGCAGAAGGCCTAAACTCAGAGAACAGTAATGTTTGTGACAGGTTCTTGCCTGGGCTTTGGTAAAAGGAGGAAATTTTATCCCATTTCCTTCTCAAGGGAAATGCATGAATTGGTTTCAGAGCACTCCAGGCAGAAATTCCAGTGCTCCAACAATTTTATCCACCAACACCAGCTCTTAGGCCATAAACACCCAGAGCAAAACATGCACTGGCACTGATTTAATGCTTAAAACAGTTCTCCTTTTCACATTCTTTTCACATTCAACAAGTTTTTAATCAACACTGTGAGAGGATTCTGCCTCTTTCTGTCAGTTCCCAAAGGAATTTGCAGTCAGGATCATGCACAGACAGCTCTCTGAGAAATCCCACTGAGGGACTTCCATCCACTCCTCATCAGTGACACTCTGGAAGGGTTAAATGAACAGAATCCCTCAGTATAAATCAGATTTCTGGGGTTCTAACTGGAGGCAAATGCTATGCTGGGTGGAGCTGTGAATAAAGGCTATGATGACATTTCTTGGGCCCAAGTATTCCAAGTTCTGGACCATTTTAAGCACAATGGGTGGCACCTATTAATTCTTAATTAAGCCTGGAAATTCTTGTCTGGCAATGAATGAAAAACCCAAGCTTCCTTTGATGTACAGACCAGAGGCAAGAGATGGAGTTCTGCATTTTACAGGTGCACTTGGGGTGCATTTAGGTATAAAAAAAAATCTTCAGAGCCTCTGTTACACCAGCAGAAAACACCACACCTGATCCAAACCTTGAGAAATCATCAGCCAAGCTATTCATCTTCTCATGCTACGGAAAGCTCTGCACATTGTCAAAACCAATCTCTGCCACTTCACTGTGAAGCGTTTCTCGGAAAAACGCCGAGCTTCAAAGACTTTCGGAGCAATTACCAAATTATTCCATTAGCAATAATAAAGAGTCCCTGAAAGCAGGCAGGAATGCAGGCACAAGTGAAGGAGGAGGAGGAGGAGTTGTTGCTCTGAGAGAGGTGAGGAAGATTGGGAAGGGGGTGTCAGAGCCCAGCACCTCCCTCTGGCTGCTCTGGCTGGCTCCAGACCCTGGCAGGGGCTCAGAGACCGAAGTCAAAAACACCTGTGGCTTCCATTTTAGCCCATGGAAAAAGCTGTCAATTTTGTATGAGGAATTACAAGCCACAAGGGTTTGAGCAGTGTGATATTTGAACTAACACAGGGTGGAAAAGTAGAATTTTGGGGATTTTTAGAATGGGGTTCAAGGGGACAAGATGGAGGGATTTGGGCGTGTCCTGACCTCCTTCTCCTTCATCTTGTCCTTCATGTCTTGCTGTGCTGGTGACACTTTTCTATTGGTTTAGGGTAGAGATTCACAGTCTAACATGGGTGATGGGAATTGGTAATGAATTGTAACACAGACATGTAATTTTGAGTATATAACGTGGGCGCTGCCCAAGGCCCGGGGCAGATGGCCACGGCCTCCTTGCTGGGCAGAGCTCGGCCGGTCAGAGAGAGAACGCTAGAGATAAAAAGAAATAAACAACCTTGAGAGCACAATCGGAGCATTCCAGGCTCCTTCTTTGGCTGCACGGGCTGGGGAAGCAAAGACTCTTTACGATCTCGGGGTCACCCTGACCTTAGGAACCCCGAGAGAAATCGACAAGGGGGAGGACGAGGAAGGACTCACCGTCCTCATGGCCTTCGCGGTTCCTGCGGCGGTGCCGCTCGCGCCGGTGGCTGACCACGGACTCGCTTCCCGTCTCGTTGTCCAGGCCATCCCTGCTGCTGGCAGCGTTGGGGCTGTGACAGAGCACACGGGGACAATCCCCCAGTTATTCTCTTTTTCCCTTTCCCACACTGGCGGCTGTAGCTGGGAGCAGGTTGGTGCAGAAGGTACAGAGCTGCTCGGGGGATGAGCGCTGCAAACCGGCCCAGGCTGCTGGGACACCCCAAAAACACCTCAGGGGGAAAGAGAGCCTAAAAAATACCTCAGGGGGAGAGCCTAAAAAACATCTCACAGGGGAAAGAGAGCCTAAAAACCACCTCAGGGGGGAAACAGAGCCTAAACAACACCTCAGGGGGGGAAACAGAGCCTAAAAAATACCTCAAGGGGGGAAAGAGAGCCTAAAAAATACCTCACGGGGGAAAGAGAACCTAAAAACCACCTCAGGGGGGAAACAGAGCCTAAAAAACACCTCAGAGGGGAAAGAGAACCTAAAAAAATACCTCAGGGGGGGAAGAGAACCCAAAACCACCTCAGTGGGGAAAGAGAGTCTAAACAACACCTCAGGAGTAAAAAGACAACCCAAAACCACCTGAGGGGTGAAAAGAGAACCCAAAAAATACCTCAGGGGGGAAAGGAGAACCCCAAAACCTCATGAGGGGGGAAAGGAGAACCCCAAAACCTCGTGAGGGGGAAGGAGAACCCCAAAACCTCGTGAGGGGGGAAAGGAGAACCCCAAAACCTCGTGAGGGGGAAAGGAGAAGCCCAAAACCTCATGAGGGGGGAAGGAGAACCCCAAAACCTCATGAGGGGGACAGGAGAACCCTAAAACCTCGTGAGGGGGAAAGGAGAACCCCAAAACCTCATGAGGAGGAAAAGGAGAACCCCAAAACCTCATGAGGGGGACAGGAGAACCCTAAAACCTCGTGAGGGGGAAAGGAGAACCCCAAAACCTCATGAGGAGGAAAAGGAGAACCCCAAAACCTCGTGAGGGGGACAGGAGACCCTAAAACCTCGTGAGGGGGAAAGGAGAAGCCCAAAACCTCGTGAGGGGGGGAAAGGAGAACCCCAAAACCTTGTGAGGGGGAAAGGAGAACCCAAAAACTTTGTGAGGGGGAAAGGAGAACCCCAAAACCTCATGAGGAGGAAAGGAGAACCCCAAAACCTCATGAGGGGGAAAGGAGAACCCCAAAACCTCGTGAGGGGGACAGGACATTTCCAGATTGCAGAGGCTCCTCACAGCCACGCTCTCGGTGCGTGGATGGCTGTGCCCAGCACAGACACGGGGAAATCGAGGCTGTCCTTCAGGACATTTCCATTTCCATGTTGTACCCATGTACAAAGTGTTCTGAAGATTGTTAACCCAGAGTAATTAGTTAATTAAATCCTAGTGACAGTGTTTAAATTCACCAACCTATTAAATCCACAACTGTGTGAGTCTCTCAGGAGGGAGTCACAAGTTTTCTAGTTAAAAGTTAGTGAGAGCCCTTATTACTGTAATATAGTGTGAGATAAGTAGAGTAAAATATTATAAAATAATAAATAAATGAAGTAGTAAGTAAAATAATTAAAATAATAAAATAAAGAATATATTTCTAAGTAAATATAAGGATTATAATATTAAATATTATATTATATATTATATTAGATATTATATTAAATATTATATTAAATATTCTATTTATGTATTTATTTTTATAAATGATAAATGAGTAAAATGGTAAAGAATATATATCTAAGTAAATATAATTATTATAATATTAAATATTATATATTATATTAAATAGTATATTAAATCTATTGTATTAAATATATTTATTTTTATGAATCATACATATATTTAATATAAATACGTTAAAATATATTTATAAGTAAATATTATATTTATAAGTATATATTACTAAATATAAACAATACACTGAATTTGTAAGTAAATATAAACAAGTATATAAGTAAATAAATCAATAAATCTTTATTTTAATATATTTACTCATTTATAACATATTAATAGTATTTATAATTTTTAATATATTTAATCAATAAATAATAATAAATAAATATAATTTCTTTTAATACATTTAATCATTTATAATATATTGATGATATTTATCATTTATAACTCAATAGCCAGTTGCTACAGGGTTTATTTGGTTTTTCTCTGCTGACTCCTGCTCAAATTCCCAATCTTGAGCCACCTGAGAACCCAAACCTGCCTCCAAAATGGGATTTTTGATTAGCTATTATATATATATTAATATATAACATTAGATATTATATATAAATAATTTATAATATATTATTTATCATTTTTACTATATTTAATCAATAAATAATAATAATGATGCAGGTGAACCTGGTGGGAAGAGATGCTGATGTGTGACTCCAGCTCAGAGGCTGAATGATTTCTTTATTATAACTATGCTATAATCCATTAATATACTATTTAAAGGAGATACTAAAACTACAAACCTGCTTCTCTAACTACAAATCTAACCCACAACTCATGACCCTCTCTGAGAGTGCAGCCTCAGGTGGGTTGGACTGGATTGGATTGGTTTGATTGGGTTGGATTGGGTTGGGTTGGGTTGGGTTGGATTGGGTTGGATTGGATTGGGTTGGATTGGGTTGGATTGGGTTGGATTGGGTTGGGTTGGGTTGGATTGGATTGGATTGGGTTGGGTTGGGTTGGATTGGGTTGGGTTGGATTGGATTGGGTTGGGTTGGATTGGGTTGGGTTGGGTTGGATTGGGTTGGGTTGGATTGGATTGGGTTGGATTGGATTGGGTTGGATTGGGTTGGGTTGGATTGGATTGGATTGGGTTGGGTTGGGTTGGATTGGGTTGGGTTGGATTGGATTGGGTTGGGTTGGATTGGGTTGGGTTGGATTGGGTTGGGTTGGATTGGATTGGGTTGGGTTGGGTTGGGTTGGGTTGGATTGGATTGGGTTGGGTTGGATTGGATTGGATTGGATTGGATTGGATTGGGTTGGGTTGGATTGGGTTGGGTTGGGTTGGGTCGGGTCAGATTGGATTGGGTTGGATTGGATTGGATTGGATTGGATTGGGTTGGGTTGGGTTGGATTGGATTGGGTTGGATTGGATTGGATTGGATTGGCCACCAGGCTCAAACAATCCTCACCAGAATCCAACCAAGCAATCACCCCAGGTAAACAATTCTCCAAGCACATTCCACATGGGAAAAACAAGGTGCAGAAATAGAAATTGTTTTCTCTTTCTTCCCTCTGTGCTCCTCTGTGAGAAATCCTGAGAGAGACAAAAATGTGCCTGCCACACCTGAGCAACGTCCTGAGCCCTCAGAGCATTGCCACGTTTTCTCTGCAATATCTGGAATATTCTGGAAGAAGCAGGAGGACCAGCAGGGCATTGGACCCACAGACCTCGTGCCTAATTACCAGCTAATTATCTTTGTAAACAAAGCTCGAACTCGCAGCTGTTGCAGGCAGGTTTAGGCCAGGAAAGACAAAAAGCCTGGTTTTATTTTCTGGCCAGATCAGAACACAGGAGGGCAGCACAGCCCTTGCAAGGCACTGCCAGCATCTCCCAGGATTTCTTGTCCCCTCTAAAAGGTTTTTTTTTTTTTAATATTCACAACACTGAGGGCTCTTCCAGGCAACAACCATCCCAAAAAATGAAAAAAAAAAGCAAATCTAGGCCGTATTTCCTTTTCCAAACACAGCCTAAGAGCACAAGGCCCTGCTTTAAATCCTCCTGGTGGAAGGCGGAATTTTTTCCCCTGCTGGAAATTCCCTGGAAAATGAAGGCATCCTAAGGGTAGCCCTTGGACCAGGAAGAGGAAATAACAATATCAAAGCAGCTATTCCCAGCCTGGCCACACACAGCTGGAGCAGGAATTATTCCTGGTGGAAATTCCCCCTGCTGCCAGCAGCTCCAGCTGGCTCTGCACCCTCCCTAATTACAGAACACACTAATCACTTGTCAGCCACACACTGCAAAAAGCATTCTGGGCTCCCTCCCTACAGAACTCATCCACAGCAGGCTGGAAAATGAGATATTTTGGATAAATATTTCACTATTAACAATGACAGGGTTTTTTTTCAGTCACATCCCTCTTTTAAGCCCTCAATATTTGATTTTTCTAAAAATCAAACACTTGGCTTGCAGCAGGAAGGGAAATGAGGGTGGGAAATAGATGGGAATTTGAATTTGATAAATAAATGGGGATTACTGGAATGATGGGGGCTGGGAAAACGAGGTATTTTGGATAAATATTTTATGTTGGATCAATATCCATTCTAACAATGACAGGGTTTTTTCAGTCCTATCCCCCTTTTAATTCCTCAATATTTGATTTTTCTAACCACAACAACAAACAGCTGGCTTGAAGCAGGAAGGGAAATGAGGGTGAGAAATAGATGGGAATGAGAATCTGATGAATAAATGGGAATTACTGGAATGATGGGGGCTGGGAAAATGAGATAATTTGGATAAATATTTTATACTGGATAAATATTCACCCTAACAATGACAGGGAAACTTAATTCCCATCCCACTTTTAATTCCTCAATATTTGATTTTTCTGACCACAACAACAAACAGCTGGCTTGAAGCAGGAAGGGAAATGAGGGTGGGAAATAGATGGGAATTTGAATTTGATAAATAAATGTGGATTACTAGAATTATGGGGGCTGGGAAAATGAGATATTCTGGATAAATATTTTATGTTGGATAAATATATTGGATAAATATTCACTCTAGCAATGACAGGGGTTTTTCAGTCCCATCCCCCTTTTTATTCCTTGGTATTTGATTTTTATAACCACAACAACAAACAGCTGGCCTGAAGCAGGAAGGGAAATGAGGGTGGGAAATAGATTGAAATGAGAAATTGATAAATAAATGGGAATTACTGGAATGATGGGGGCTGGTGGAAAATGAGATATTCTGGATAAATGTTTAATATTGGATAAATATTCACCCTAACAATGACAGGGGTTTTTTAGTCCCATCCCCCTTTTTATTCCTTGATATTTAATTTTTATAACCACAACAACAAACAGCTGTCTTGCAGCAGAAGGGAAATGAGGGTGGGAAATAGATGGGAATGAGAAATTGATAAATAAATGGGAATTACTGGAATGATGGGGGCTGGGAAAATGAGATATTCTGGATAAATGTTTAATATTGGATGGATATTCACTGTAACAATGACAGGGGTTTTTCAGTCCTATCCCACTTTTAATTCCTCCATATTTGATTTTTCTAACCACAACAACAAACAGCTGGCTTGCAGCAGGAAGGGAAACGAGGGTGGGAAATAGATGGGAATGAGAAATTGATAAGTCAGTTGGATAAATGAGACTGTGATCAGTAAATTGGGGCTTACTGGAACGAGGGGGGCCGGGAGTCGCCGATGCCCCCTGTCCTCTCCAGGGCTGGTGGAAGGTCCACGTGGCTCTCGGTGCACTGCGAGCCCGTGTCAGAGTGGGAGCTTTCAGCCAGGACCAGCTGCCAACAGGAAAAAAGGAACAGCAGAATTACACAAATTCCCACCAGCTTCTCCCACGTGGTGAGCCAAAATCCCGGGATCTGAGGGGAAGCAGAGACGGGGAAGCGCAGGGATCTCTGGCAAAGCTGTGGAAAATCAGGTTCAATTCAGACTCCACGGGAAAACATCAGCGGCCTGGATGGGCACGGGATTCCTGCAGGCACCAGGAATTCTTCTACGGAGTGGAGAGCTTGGGAATTCTCCCAAATCCCAGTCCTGGACAAGGCTGTCAATACTAAAATTATCAATATTCCCAGTTATTAGCATGGACTCTCCTGGATAATGGATCAATATCCTGAATTCCCTTGAAAATAGGGAATTAAAGATGCTGCAAGGATCCAGCTCCTCATTCCAAACACCAAAGGCCCGTGTGGAGTGAAGTGCTTGGGATTTATCCCAAATCCCAGTCCTGGACAAGGCTGTCAATATTAAAATTATCAATATTCCCAGTCATTAGCAGGGAATCTCTTGGATAATGGATCAATATCCTGAATTCCCTTGAAAATAGGGAATTAAAGATGCTGCAAGGATCCAGCTCCTCATTCCAAACACCAAAGGCCTGCACACAGCATTCCCCATCCTTGGGAATTCTCCCAAATCCCAGTCCTGGACAATGCTGTCAATATTAACATTATGTCAATATTAAAATTATCAATATTCCCAGTTATTAGCAGGGAATCTCCTGGATAATGGATCAATATCCAGAATCCCCACGGAAAAATGGAATTAAAGATGCTGCAAGGCTCCAGTTCCTCACTGCAAATACCAAGGGCCTGCACACAGCATTCCCCATCCTTGGGAATTCTCCCAAATCCCAGTCCTGGACAACTTTAATTAAATTATTTATATTTATTATTAATAACAATTTATTAATTATATTCTTGTTATTCTATATAATTGTTATTTAGAAGTATTTATACTTATCTATTATATATATTATTATAAATATTATTTTTATATATCTTATATATATTTCTTTTTTTATTTTATACACAGAAATAGTGTATAAAAAGTATTTCCAAAATAACAAGTGTGCTCTTGGCTAAGTACACACCCAGCTGTAACATCTTCTGCTTTACAGTCTTTGTCTCCTGTTGTCCTTTATGAAACTTCTAAAATTTTCCCAGGAAAATAAACATATTTTTCCCATCTGAATGCTGATTGCTTTTACAGCTGAGGTCCTGCTCATCTTTCCCGGGAAGTGGAGAGGGAATATCCATGGAATGTCAG
Source organism: Vidua macroura (assembly GCF_024509145.1). Lineage (NCBI taxonomy): Eukaryota > Metazoa > Chordata > Aves > Passeriformes > Viduidae > Vidua > Vidua macroura. The sequence continues at coordinate 6,672,114 of NC_071593.1, read as the reverse complement.
AAAATGATCTCAGGTGCTTTTCTGAGGGCCCTGACAGGACAAACACCAGGGAGTCTGGGCAAATTCCAGGCTGTGGTAACAAAGCACTGACTGAAAACTCCTTTTTCCTTCCCTCCTGTGCAGGAGAAGAATTCCAGCATTCCTAGCAAAAAAAAAATCTGGCTGAAAATCAGTTCCACTGCAAAAATCAGTGCTGAGTTCAGTGCCTGTGTCACCTCCAGACTTCCAACCCCTTCTCCAATCTGATCAGTTGTTTCACCTCTCTGTAGCAAAATTTCCCCTTTTTTTTTCTTTTTTTTTCTTTTTTTTTCTTTTTTTTTCTTTTTCAGCCCCTCTCCACCAAATTTGCTGATGCTTTTTAATTAATTATGGCAAGGCCTGACTCTTCCAGAGCTCAGCAGAAATCTGAATAAACTCCCCCAGGCATTGAGCCAGCTGAAGGAATGGCCTGTGCAGAGTCCACACAAAAACCAGCCTGGGGAGGGCAGAGAGCAAACACTGGATGCACTCTGCTCTCAAATCTCATCTGGCTAAATATTGATTAATTTATCAGCACCAAAAGGACAATATTGGAACGCTCACTGAGGAACAGCAGCAGCTCCTGGTGTTTCTCTGAACTCAGGGAGGGGTGAGGGACTGATCCCAGCTGATGCCTCAGGTTTGGGCTTTTCTATTTTTCACATTCTGTGCTGATGTCTCAGGTTCAGCTTTTCTATTTTTCACATTCTCTGCTGCTTTAGTGTGTGGCTCTGAGCTTCACATGAGGGGATGCTGAGCTCTGTGCACAGAGCAGGGAGACAAAACAATTCCTGCTCCAGCTGGGCACCAAGGACAAATGATCCAAAGCTCAGGCCCAGGAGCACAAACAGCGTGGGCTGGAGAGAGAAAAACAAGCAGGATGGGAGTGCATGGGCTAAAGCTGGAATGGGACAATCAACTCCAAGGTGCAAATGGAGCAGAGCTGATCATTTTGTGACCAATCATCCATTTCTTGGGACCATTTGGGTTCACCTTGGCTGCAGCCCTGGCTGGGCTCTGGTGCTGCCCAAGGTGGATCCATGAGGAGATCCTTTAATAAATCCCTGCTTTATTCTTTAGCTCTGTTCCAGCTCAGCCTTCACAAGGCACCACAGTGAGTAAAGAAATACCCAAAAGAGCCATTTATATTTTTGACAGCAACTTCCACAACAGCCACATTCATCTCTGAGCTGGCAGTAATTATTTCCCATCAAGTCACAGGCAGCTCAAACCCCAAGTCAAAGCTGCAGAGCTGTGCCCCATTATCCACACGAGGCTGCTCCCAAAGCAGCAATTGCAGAAAAGGGCTGTGCTCCACCAGGAATTCCCTCAAAGGCACCAGCACTCCACATCCCTGCAAAAACCTTAGCAGGAGAAGGATATTTATCTGAGCAAGGAGAAATTGTCTGCACTGAGATGAGGCTTGGGATGAGTGAGGGTTTCTATAAAGTGTGAAGAGACTGGCTCTGAAATCAGCTCATTTCAACACAAGATTCTGCTCCTGGGGATTTTTATTCCCTGCCTCAGCTCTGGGCAATTTTTTTTTTTTTTTCATTTCCCAGCCCTGAAGCTCCTGTGCTGCCCTTGTCAAATGGTTCTGCCCCACCACAGCGTTAATTATAATTGCAAATAGAGGCTGTAAAAAGCTGATGTACAAACAGGACAAGAATTATCTGCTGGCACCCAGATAATGGGGAGGAGAAACCAGGGAAAACCTCACAGAAGGCAGTGACATCACTGCCAGCCAATGGGGAACTGCACATTCCCAGCAGCCAGGCAAGGAATTGTTCCCAGATGTTGCAAATCCTTCCTAAAAAACAGAGATAACAGACCTGGCAGCAGCCACAAACCAATTCCTGCCACACTCCCAGCTTCCACCGTGCAAAGAACAGGGAAAAACATTGTAAGCCATTGCAAAAAAATATTTTCTTCCACCTTTTCTTTTTCAAATTGTCCAGTTAAGGCCCAAAAACAAAAAGGTAAAAAGGTAAAACTGCATTAATAATTTCGTTCAGGTAAGCAGTCCCAGGAAAACTCCAAATGAGTTCCAGAGAAAAATTATATTCTGTGTTGTATGTTAGGAAAACAGGACAAATATCAGCTGTTTCTGGCAGAAGATGGGTTTGTGTAAATGCATTTACTGTAATTAATTATGAATTCTGACATACAATTAATTATAGTCACTCTATTGTCAAAAAAAAAAAACTAAAGGTCAACCAGTTTAAAAGTGGAAAAAGGGGATTTTTAAAGGATTCCTTGCAAAGGAATCTAGGAAGGAGCAGCTCTCTATCCCAAATTATTTCATGCTTAAAAAACACCACCACCACCACCACCACAACAACAACAACAACAAAAAGAACCAAAAACAAACAAGAAGAAAAACAAACCCAGCCTGAAATCAAAAGAGATGCGGAGGAGGAAAACAAGCAGGACACAGGAGGGCTGGGGAGGAAGTTTAAACAGCTAATTAGCAGCAGGGATTTTAATTCACCACTAATCCAGCTGTACTCCGGGGCAGCCAAACTAAAGAACAACTGCAGGCTTGCAGATCCTCCCCTGGATATCCTCCCCTACGGAAATCAGTCCTGCAGACCCCCCTGGATATCCCCCCCTATGGAAATCCGTCCTGCAGACCCCCCTGGATATCCTCCCCTATGGAAATCAGTCCTGCAGACCCCCCTGGATATCCTCCCCTATGGAAATCCGTCCTGCAGACCCCCTGGATATCCTCCCCTATGGAAATCAGTCCTGCAGATCCCCCTGGATATGTTCCCCGATGGAAATCAGTCCTGCAGACCCCCCTGGATATCCTCCCCTATGGAAATCAGTCCTGCAGACCCCCCTGGATATCCTCCCCGATGGAAATCAGTCCTGCAGACCCCCCTGCATATCCTCCCCTATGGAAATCAGTCCTGCAGACCCCCCTGGATATCCTCCCCTATGGAAATCAGTCCTGCAGACCCCCCTGGATATCCTCCCCTATGGAAATCAGTCCTGCAGACCCCCCTGGATATCCTCCCCTATGGAAATCCGTCCTGCAGACCCCCCTGGATATCCTCCCCTATGGAAATCAGTCCTGCAGACCCCCCTGGATATCCTCCCCTATGGAAATCAGTCCTGCAGACCCCCCTGGATATCCTCCCCTATGGAAATCAGTCCTGCAGACCCCCCTGGATATCCTCCCCTATGGAAATCAGTCCTGCAGACCCCCCTGCATATCCTCCCCTATGGAAATCAGTCCTGCAGACGACACTGAGATCAAAGCCCCCACCTGTGACAAATGGAAGGATTCAGATGTTATTAGAAAAGATGAGAGCTCAGCGTGGAAGTGGCCAGGGCACGGGGCAGAGGGGAGCTGAGGGGCAGAGGGGAGCTGAGGGGCAGGGGGGAGCTGAGGGGCAGGGGGGAGCTGAGGGGCAGAGGGGAGCTGAGGGGCAGGGGGGAGCTGAGAGGCAGGGGGCTGGGCCCTGCACGGGGAGCTGTGCTGCTTTCCCAGGCGCGTGGGGCTGTGGATCCCGCCGCAGCCCGGGCAGGGAGCACGGCCATGCTCACGAGGGCTCCGGGCACGGACAGGGAACGCTCCGGTTCCGCTGAACACAAACAAATGGGCAGCGGGTAAAGGAACAGCCCTGGCCAAAGCAACGAAAAGAATCCCTGGGTATATATAAAAATGTCATAGATTTTGTATATTATAATATTCTATATAATGTAATGTTAAATATAATGTAATATAATGTAATATAATGTAATATAATGTATGATATAATATGATAAGATGATAATATCATGTAATATAATGCAATATAATATAATGCAATATAACATAATGCAATATAGTGCAATATAATATAATATAATATAATATAATATAATATAATATAATATAATGTAATATAATATAATATAATGTAATGTAATGTAATGTAATATAATGTAATATAATGCAATGTAATGTAATGCAATGTAATGCAATGTAATGCAATGCAATGCAATGTAATATAATCTATTACATTACATTAATTCCTATAATACATTTAACATATTATATTATGCATATTATATTTATATATGCATATTATATTAAAATCTAGATTAAAATACACTGAAAGTTTATATATTTTACGTATTATTATATTTATATTATCTATTTTTATATTATATGCTATACTATGTTATATATGTTTATATATTATATATAAATAACATATATAAAAGAATATATATCTAAACTATGTATATCAAAATTTTATATATGTAATATATATTAAAAATTATATATAATATATATTAAGAAGTATAGATATAATATATATTAAAATTATATATAATATATATTTAAATTATATATAATATATATTAAAATATATATTATATTATATTATATTATATTATATTATATTATATTATTATATTACATCATATTATATTACATTATATCATATTATATTACATTATATCATATCATATTACATTATATCATATCATATTACATTATATATATTTTTTAAATTATATCTTTTTTTTCAAAAGGTAAAGACCCAACTTTGCTGTGCCTGGAAGATTTGTGTGCAATTATCCGTTAAGTCCCAGTGAATGGGACATTAAAGAATTCGAAAGGGAACAATTAACTTCCAGCCAGATTTACATAAAACTCCTCCAGTAATTAGCAGCCAAAGGAGGCAGATAAGCCCTGCGATTTTATGGGTGAAAAAGTCATTTGCAATTCATAAGGCAGGTCAGACCCAGATGTTCCAGCTGATTGCTGAAACCCCTGTCAACATCATCTGCAAAAAGTGCATTTTGTGAGCTCCAAGCCAGGCTACATTTGGGAGCGGGCTGATGGGTGGAAGGCAGGGAAAAAATCCAAGTTTTGAAGGAATAAATCCAATTTTTCTTCCTCCAATCCGTGCTGGCTCTGCAGAACTGGGTGGGTTCGGAATTCATCCCGAGCAGAATAAAAAAAAAACTCAGTCCAGCACACCAAAAAGGCTCCATTAAATAAAATCTTATTTATATAATAATTTAAAATAATTCATAATATTAAACACCAAGTAATTCATTTAATAATTAATGCTCCCAAATAATTAATTTAAACCACACATCTGAATTTTGCTTTTAGATCTAGCACTGTTCTCCATCAGAGGCCTGGCCACTGGCTCCAACAGAGCTGATTTTTGTGGGTTAAGCTCCTGTGCTGGCATTAAGAACCAAAAATATTTCACTATTTTTCATCTAAATTGATGGGAAATTAAAAAAAAAAATCCATGAGAAACGTGCGTGTCTCTGTTTCCACCCTTAATGTGGGAAAACTGACTGCCTGTGACAAAGAAAATACAAAATTAAGGTTTTTGCATCAGCAACTGTCTCCCATCACAGTCAGGGAGGAAAAGGGGAGCAGACATTGGTTTTGTAGCCTCCAAGCAAAAGTGGAATGCAAAAAAAAAGGAGTTTGAAGGTTTCAAACAAGGATTCTGCCTCCTTCTGCATCTGGAAAGCAGCCAGTGACTTATATTGGTGCAGGAGCTGCAATAAATTGAATTAATTCTTGAAATGCATCTCAGAGATTGTGAAAATGCATCTCAGGAGATTGTGATGTTCCTCTGAACTGAAAATAGTAACAGTTCCCAGAATTAAAATATAACATTTAACTGCTGTGTGTGCATATATATATATACATACATGCATACATATATATATATATATCTAGTCTTGTTCTGATCTTATTTATTTATACTCTCCTGTTTTCCAGATGGAAAAACCATATAATTTTGATGTTTCATATTATTTAAGGAGCTGGCAAAGAATTCAGCTCTTAACATGAGATAAAATGCCCTTGGGGGATTGGATGGGAGAGGGAAGGAGGAAGAGGTTGAGGAATTGGAGAATTAAATAAATTAAATAATCCACATCCTGCTTCATGTGGAATAGTTTGGGGTTGGGGGTGGATTTTTCCTTAAACTCCAAGAACACCTTGCTGGAACAACCTGAGCCACGTTTTGCTGCACAGAAGAGCCTGACTGGTGTCTGGAAATCAGAACAAATCATCAATACACTGAATTCCCAAAGTAAAAAAATAAATTTAACCGGACCACAAAGATAAAAACAAACAGCCCCAAAATCCTGCATGCACTGGGAAGGGGAGACCCAGGACAGGGATGCAGAGGAGAACCTGGATATTGAATTAATTGGGTATTTAATTAATATTGACCAGCTCAGCAGCATGGGAGGAAGGGGCAGACCAGGGAGGGGTGACACTGAGGAGCACACACAGGGCAGGAGGAAAGGGATTCCCAGGGGGAATTTGCTCTCCTGACAGGAGCTGCCATCAATTCCCACCCCTCTTGATGCCTCAGCTTTGAGCTTTTCTACTTTTCAGATTCTGTGCTGATGCCTCAGGTTTGGCTTTTCTATTTTTCAGATTCTCTGCTGATGCCTCAGGTTCAGCTTTTCTATTTTTCACATTCTCTGCTGATATTTCAGGTTCAGCTTTTCTATTTTTCACATTCTCTGCTGCTTTAGTGTGTGGCTCTGAGCTTCACATGAGGGGATGCTGAGCTCTGTGCACAGAGCAGGGAGACAAAACAATTCCTGCTCCAGCTGGGCACCAAGGACAAATGATCCAAACCTCAGGCCCAGGAGCACAAACAGCGTGGGCTGGAGAGAGAAAAACAAGCAGGATGGGAGTGCATGGGCTAAAGCTGGAATGGGACAATCAACTCCAAGGTGCAAATGGAGCAGAGCTGATCATTTTGTGACCAATCATCCATTTCTTGGGACCATTTGGGTTCATCTTGGGTGCAGCCCTGGCTGGGCTCTGGTGCTGCCCAAGGTGGATCCATGAGGAGATCCTTTAATAAATCCCTGCTTTATTCTTTAGCTCTGTTCCAGCTCAGCCTCTCGAGTTTCTGGGGGCCACCAAAGGACACAAGGCACCACTGCTGCTCAAACAGATGCAGCTCCCAGGCCATGGCAGCACAAATCCCATCTCCATTTTCTGCTTTATCTGCAGCTTTTTGGGACGCTCTCTTCCGCTCGTTAATCACACATGAAATCCCTTTTTGTCCCATCCCTTCCCACCCTGCCAGAGCCCCACGCTCCAGCCCTGCTGTAATCCTTGGACTGGAGACAAAAGCAGCAGCACCAAGGTGCAGAGCTCAGGGGCACCCTGAGAGCAGCAAACTCAGCAGCACTGAGCCCTGCAGCCAGAGCCAAAGCCCTCATCCCAGCCAGGGGACACCAGGATGCTCCTCCTGCAGGGGTGGTCCCCATCCCACATCCTGCTCCCACCTGAGAACAGGCACAACCTCATCAAAAAGGGGAGAAATTGGTGAAATTAAAAATTGGTGCTGTCTGCAGATGGATCCCCAGCTCCCAAACATTCTCTGTTTCAACATCAGTTTGTTTCTTTAATGCCAATGGTTTTATTCCTTTGAATGAAATTATTCCAATCTGCTCATCCAGGGAATCTTCCCTTTTTTTCCTGGAGGAAAGCAGTGCTCATTCCTCTCCCTGAGACTGCCCAGCTTTAGATCAGAATTAGATCAGAAATGCAGCTTTAAATCAAAATAACTCTGCTTTAAAACCCTCCTCCAAGCCCAAAACCAGGCCTTGGACTGGAGACAAAAGCAGCAGCACCAAGGTGCAGAGCTCAGGGGCACCCTGAGAGCAGCAAACTCAGCAGCACTGAGCCCTGCAGCCAGAGCCAAAGCCCTCATCCCAGCCAGGGGACACCAGGATGTTCCTCCTGCAGGGGTGGTCCCCATCCCACATCCTGCTCCCACCTAAGAACAGGCACAACCTCATCAAAAAGGGGAGAAATTGGTGAAATTAAAAATTGGTGCTGTCTGCAGATGGATCCCCAGCTCCCAAACATTCTCTGTTTCAACATCAGTTTGTTTCTTTAATGCCAATGGTTTTATTCCTTTGAATGAAATTATTCCAATCTGCTCGTCCAGGGAATCTTCCCTTTTTTTCCTGGAGGAAAGCAGTGCTCATTCCTCTCCCTGAGACTGCCCAGATTTAGATCAGAATTAGATCAGAAATGCAGCTTTAAATCAAAATAACTCTGCTTTAAAACCCTCCTCCAAGCCCAAAACCAGGCCTTGGACTGGAGACAAAAGCAGCAGCACCAAGGTGCAGAGCTCAGGGGCACCCTGAGAGCAGCAAACTCAGCAGCACTGAGCCCTGCAGCCAGAGCCAAACCCCTCATCCCAGCCAGGGGACACCAGGATGCTCCTCCTGCAGGGGTGGTCCCCATCCCACATCTGCTCCCACCTGAGAACAGGCACAACCTCATCAAAAAGGGGAGAAATTGGTGAAATTAAAAATTGGTGCTGTCTGCAGATGGATCCCCAGCTCCCAAACATTCTCTGTTTCAACATCAGTTTGATTCTTTAATGCTGATGGTTTTATTCCTTTGAGTGAAATTATTCCAATCTGCTCGTCCAGGGAATCTTCCCTTTTTCCTCTCGTTGCTCTCCCTGAGACTGCCCAGATTTAGATCAGAATTAGATCAGAAATGCAGCTTTAAATCAAAATAACTCTGCTTTAAAACCCTCCTCCAAGCCCAAACCCAGGCATTCTGATCCTGCTGTGTGGAAATGCATGGCTGAGCCTTGGAAAAGTCACGTTGGTTATTAGTCACTGCTGCTGAGGCAAAAGGTTGGAGCACAAAGGTAAAAAAAATACAGGCAGGGAGGTCCTAAAAAAAAGGGAAAAAGTAAATTTTCCTTCTGAACACAATTCCCAGGAACAAACAGACACTTTTGGACAGCACAGACTGAAAAATCTCAATTTTTAAGACTTCAATTAATACAAAATCTACAAAGTGCTTAATACACATTTGTGTGTGCGTGGGAGGACTGATTTTAAACTCAGCTTTACAAAGCCACATGTTTTGCTTGCCTAACACTAAAAACCTGTTGGGACGACCCAGCTGCCAGAATGTGAGTGCCCTAAAATGCAAAGCAATCAATAGAGCAGGAAGAAGTGGCTGGTGCTGTGTGATCCAGCTGAGCTCAGTTCAGCAATTCCAGCTGCTGGGAGCCCAGCAGGGGCTGGGCCTGCTGATCCACAAGGAATCTTTGCTCAAGAAACATCTCCCAATCAAAGTCAGCCCTCTGCACTTCTCCTTGCACGCAGGAAACAGAGTGCAATCAATTCTGTATTTGATTTTTTTTGTGTTATTTCCGTGTAATCCTGCCTAAAAGAAGCCAGGCTGAGAAAGGTCAAGCTACTCAGCAGGCAGCAAATGTCCTTATCCTGTATAACTTCAATGTCTGGGCTAACTAAAATAATTTAAGGGATAAAATAGTTAAAATAGTAAAATAGTTAAAATATAAAAAAGTTGTAAGAAATGTGAGCAAGATCCTCAACTCTTAAAGCAGCACAGGAATGGAAAAAAGCTGCTTATTCCACCTGAGAATTCCTTATCCTGTATAACTTCAATGTCTGGGCTAAAATATTAAATACTAAAATATTTTAAGGGATAAAATAGTTAAAATAGCAAAATTAGTTAAAATATTAAGATAGTTAAAATATAAAAAATTGTAAGAAATGTGAGCAAGATCCTCAACTCCTAAAAGCAGCACAGGAATGGAGAAAAGCTGCTTATTCCACCTGAGAATTCCTTATCCTGTATAACTTCAATGTCTGGGCTAAAATATTAAATACTAAAATATTTTAAGGGATAAAATAGTTAAAATAGTAAAATTAGTTAAAATATTAAGATAGTTAAAATATAAAAAATTGTAAGAAATGTGAGCAAGATCCTCAACTCCTAAAAGCAGAAGAGGAATGGAGAAAAGCTGCTTATTCCACCTGAGAATTCCTTAACCTGTATAACTTCAATGTCTGGGCTAAAATATTAAATACTAAAATATTTTAAGGGATAAAATAGTTAAAATATTAAAATTAGTTAAAATACTAAAATAGTTAAAAAAATTAAAAAATATGTAAGTGTGAGCAAGATCCTCAACTCCTAAGAGCAGCACAGGAATGGAGAAAAGCTGCTTATTCCACCTGAGAATTCCAAGTTTGTTCCAACTGTGTAGCTGGAAAAAAACTCCTATAAACCTACTTTACTACTACTTCCTTGTGTGCCTTCATCCCAGCAAAAATTGGATCTAAAAATGAGATTCCAGTATCAACCACCACAGAATTCCACACACAAAATCCAACGTACCCAGGACACCACTCTTCCATTGAAGCAAGGGAGCTTTGCATTGTCATCTGAGATCTCTTCCTTCACCACCCTGGAAAATAAAAAAAAAAAAACAACAAAAGGAAAAAAAAATCAGGAATTTTGAAATCACATCACATCAGAATGGACAGTGTTTTTTTTTTTCATATTGTGCGGGAAAAATACAATTTTTTCATTAAAATGTTGGTGTCAGCAGGTGCTGGGACTGTGAGAATAGAGGAAACAAATCAAAAGAGCAACTTTCCAGACAACCACCCCAAAGTGGGGGGCACTAAAGTAATTTCAAGAATTTCCCATTTTGGAGTCTGCCCAGAGCCTTGAAAGGTCTGATGGGGACTAAAATCCCCCTGTGCTGAAACCCCCTCTCTGTCAGAGATCACAAATTTGTACCAAAACCAGATTTCTGGCCTCAAATTCACTGCAGAACAGAGACAAATCTGCTTTTGACAATCAGGAGCCTGAAATCTCATCAAACTCCACCAAAATGTGTGGACCCACAAGCACATCTCCCTTTATTTATGTTTTTGTCTTGTTGCTGGGTGAAGAAAAACCACAATAAGCACGAAGCAGCTCACTGGGATAAAGCAGGGTCGTGTTGAGGGCGGGCTGGCTAGGAGGCAGAAAAGAGCAAATGGAGTTTCTTCTGAAAAATTACAAATAAATAACTCCACCACTAATGCCTGCATTTAAGGAATGAGCACCTTTTTTTCCTCCACATTTATTTGCATTGTTAATGGCTGGCAGGGCAACATTAGGCAAATCTTCACCCCTTTTTTTTTTTTTTTTCCTATTATTGGAAAGAAAAACATTGTAAAATATTCACTTAATTCCCAAACCATCTGCCCTCCCTTCATCTTTTGGCAGCAGGAATCAGATCATAAGATTCCATTCTTGTTTTTAGTCATTTATCCTCAGACTCCAAGGAGCAAACTCCACTAAAAGCAGAAACTCAGGGCTTTAAAAACCTCTGACAATTCAGAGAAGCTCTCAGACCTGTAATTCTGGAGCTGCAAACGCAGGATTTCAACACTCTCCTGGATCTCAGTGGGCACACTGGAATCTTTTGTGTCCTGCAGGGCAGACTCACTCAGCAGAGCTCCAGCTGCTGGCTCAAGCAGAGAAAGGTGCTGCAAGAATTTTATCTGCACGTCTGAAAGGGCAGGATGTGCAGGAAATGACACTTAGGGCATCCCAGAAATGCCAGGTGAGAATTTCTGCACCCAGCAAAAAAACATAAACAGAATTTCTGCACCCAGTAAAAATCATACATAGAATTTCTGCACCCAGTAAAAATCCCACATAAAATTTCTGCACCCAGCAGAAATCATAAACAGAATTTTTGTACCCAGCAAAAATCACACAGAGAATTTCTGCTTCCAGCAAAAATCATAAACAAAATTTCTGCACCCGGTAAAAATCACACACAGAATTTGTTCACCCAGTAAAAATCAGACAGAATTTGTGCTCCCAGTAAAAATCAAACAAAATTTCTGCTCCCAGTAAAAATCACACACAGAATTTGTTCACCCAGTAAAAATCCCGGACAGAATTTCTGCAACCAGTAAAAATCACACACAGAATTTCTGCTCCCAGCAAAAACCATACACAGAATTTGTGCTCCCAGTAAAAATCACACACAGAATTTGTGCTCACAGCAAAAATCCCACATAAAATTTCTGCACACAGCAAAAAACATAAAGAGAATTTTTGTACCCTGCAAAAACCATACACAGAATTTCTGCTCCCAGTAAAAATCACACACAGAATTTCTGCACCCAGTAAAAATCACACACAGAATTTGGGCTCCCAGTAAAAATCACACACACAATTTCTGCTCCCAGAAAAAACCATACACAGAATTTGTGCTCCCAGTAAAAATCACACACACAATTTCTGCTCCCAGTAAAAAACATAATTTCTGTTCCCAGTAAAAATCACACACAGAATTTCTGCTCCCAGTAAAAACCACACACAGAATTTCTGCTCCCAGTAAAAATCCCAGACAGAATTTGTGCTCCCAGTAAAAATCACACACAGAATTTCTGCTCCCAGTAAAAATCATAAACAGAATTTGTGCATCCAGTAAAAATCAGACAGAATTTCTGCTCCCAGTAAAAATCCCAGACAGAATTTGTGCTCCCAGTAAAAATCCCAGACAGAATTTGTGCTCCCAGTAAAAACCACACACAGAATTTGTGCTCCCAGTAAAAATCACACACAGAATTTCTGCTCCCAGTAAAAATCACACACAGAATTTCTGCACCCAGTAAAAATCAGACAGAATTTCTGCTCCCAGTAAAAATCCCAGACAGAATTTGGGCTCCCAGCAAAAATCCCAGACAGAATTTGTGCTCCCAGTAAAAAGCACACACAGAATTTGCGCTCCCAGCTGCAGGATTCAGGCTAAAGCAGGCACTTAAACAGCACTGAGCGAGGTTCTGTGCAGAGGAAAGGCTCGGGGCACTGCCTGAGCCTGCCCCAGTGAGGAGCTGGGAGCATTACTGAAGGGATTCTGAATGAGTTACAGATGGGAACTCTGAGATTTTTACATGATGGGATTTATTCTTCTTGTCTTCCACACAGGCAGGAGGGGTGAGTTCAGCTCACATCTTCACTGCATGGCTCAGAGGGTCACAAGACCCTTAGTTACAAGGATTTATTAACCAATAAAAGACAGCCAACAAGGATATTTATGATATTTATTTTTGACCCAATCCTTAAATATTTCATCTTATGGACCCATGCTACAGAGTGAGCTCTCTTAGGCAATCATGTTATGGCACACAAACCCACAGTGCTGCATTCTGAACTCCTTGTTACCTCTGTAACTACTTTTATTTTTATATCTTAAACTCTAAAACTCTAAACTTTCCTCTTTTTACCTTAACGTGTCCCTGCTTTAAACCATAAATCCACATTCTCACTTCCAGCACCCCAGTCTCAGTCGCCTTTTCCAAGGTCTCACATCAAATCCTGGGTTTAATTCTAAGCTTTGGCTTCCAGGCCCAAAGTTCTGAGAATTCCCTGAATTTTGGATTCCAACAAGGAGCTCCCTGTGCTGCCTCAAGGAGCTGGAACAGAGTTTAGATGGAGTTAAAAGGAATAAAATGGATTTTTATTGAAGAGCCTTCCAAGGCCACACCCTGGCAGTGCCCAGATGGCTCCAAGGTGGAAGCAAAAGAGAGTTTGGTCATGAGATCTCACATTTTTATAAGTTTTAGTCCATATGGGAATTAATTGCCCAATTAAGAGTTTCAAATGATGAAGTTTCAGCCTCCTTGCTTGCCTGCCTGCTCTCCTCTTCTCATGTTGTGCTTTGGGCCAGAAGTTTGAAGAGATTGTCCTTGAGTCTCCAGCTAGAACAGGATTGTTTTGTGGAAAGACCCTGGTAATATTTAATATAAAACTAAAAGCACCCCAAAGCAGAACAGAAAACCTAAAACCAAAGGTGTCAGTTTATCCCCATCCCATTCCTGTAGGATTGTTTTGCATTCACCACCCTGTGAAAAGATCCTAACACTAAATATAAAGCTAAAAGTTGCACAGCAAAACAGAACAGAACAGAAAACCATAAAACCCAAAAGTATTATTTTTTTCCCATCCCATTCCTGTAAGATTGTTTCCTCTCTACCACCCTGTGAAAAGATCCTAACACTAAATAAAAAACTAAAAGCTGCACAGCAAAGCAGAACAGAAAAACCTAAAACCCAAGGTATGTTTATCCCCATCCCATTCCTGTAGGATTGTTTTCTCTTCAGCACCCTGTGAAAAGATCCTAATAGCATTAATATAAAGCTAAAAGCTGCACCCCAAAGCAGAACAGAAAAAACCACAGGGATCAGTTCATCCCCATCCCATTCCTGTAGGATTTTCTCTCTACCACCCTATGAAAAGATCCTGGTAATATTTAATATAAAACTAGAAGCATCCCAAAGCAGAACAGAAAACCTTAAACCCAAAGGTGCCAGTTTATCCCCATCCCATTCCTGTAGGATTGTTTTCTCTTCGGCACCCTGTGAAAAGACCCTGGTACCAGCTAAAAGCTGCACCCCAAAGCAGAACAGAAAAACCACAGGTATCAGCTCATCCCCATCCCATTCCTGTAGGATTGTTTGGCATTCAGCACCCTGTGAAAAGACCCTGGTACCATTAATACAAAGCTAAAAGCTGCACCCCAAAGCAGAACAGAAAACCTAAAACCCAAAGGTGTCAGTTTATCCCCATCCCATTCCTGTAGGATTGTTTTGCCTGCAGTACCCTGTGAAAAGATCCTAACACTAAATATAAAGCTAAAAGTTGCACAGCAAAACAGAACAAAAAAACCTAAAATCTAAGGTATCAGTTTATCCCCATCCCATTCCTGTAGGATTGTTTTCTCTTCAGCACCCTGTGAAAAGACCCTGGTACCATTAATATAAAGCTAAAAGCTGCACCCCAAAGCAGAACAGAAAAACCACAGGTATCAGCTCATCCCCATCCCATTCCTGTAGGATTGTTTTCTCTTCAGCACCCTGTGAAAATATCCTAATAGCATTAATATAAAGCTAAAAGCTGCACCCCAAAGCAGAACAGAAAAAAACACAGGGATCAGTTCATCCCCATCCCATTCCTGTGGGATTGTTTTCTCTTCAGCACCCTGTGAAAAGACCCTGGCACCATTAATATAAAGCTAAAAGCTGCACCCCAAAGCAGAAGGGAAAACCTAAAACCCCCAGTGCCCAGCTCTGCACTGAGCTCCCTGCACTCCAGCAGGACAAAAACCCAGCCCAGCTCAGCCTTTGCTGCAGCTGAAGGGAAGAATTCCAGATCTGTTGCAACTTGAAACTACTAAATATAGCCCTGAGCTATGAGGCAGGAGAATGACGGGCTGGGATTGCCAGCCAGCTCTGGGGAGAGAGCAGCAGCGCCAAGAACACCGAGGATGGCAGCAGCCACTCGTGGCAAAAACGGCTAAAAATGGTACAAATCGTTATTTGGGAGTAAAGGGGCTCCTTTCCATCCCCAGCAAGGAGAAACGAGGCAAAAAGGAGGGGTTGGAGTGGTTGGTATTGGTGAGGTCTGAGCTTGAGTGCTGCTGTCCTCTTCCCGGGGTGAAGAATGTTCAAACCCAGAACAGCACAACAAAAAAAAAAGTGATTTCTACCAGAGACATCTTCCCGGGGTGAAGAATGTTCAAACCCAGAACAGCACGAGGAAAAAAAGTTATTTCTACCAGAGACATCTTCCTGGGGTGAAGAATTTTCCAATCCAAGTCAGCATAACAAGGAAAAAAAATTATTTCCCTCAAAGACCTCTTCCTGAGGTGAGGAATATTCCAATCCAAGTCAGCATAACAAGGAAAAAAAATTATTTCTATCAGAGACATCTTCCTGGGGTGAAGAATGTTCAAACCCAGAACAGCACAAGGAAAAAAAAGTGATTTCTACCAGAGACATCTTCCTAAGGTGAAGAATGTTCCAACCCAGAACAGCACAACAAAAAAAAAAGTGATTTCTTTCAGAGACATCTTCCTGAGGTGAGGAATATTCCAATCCAAGTCAGCATAACAAGGAAAAAAAATTATTTCTATCAGAGACATCTTCCTGGGGTGAAGAATATTCCAACCCAAAGCAGCACAAGGAAAAAAAAGTGATTTCTATCAGAGACATCTTCCTGAGGTGAGGAATATTCCAATCCAAAGCAGCATAACATTTTTAAAAAAGTAATTTCTCTCAGAGACCTCTTCTTGAGGTGGAGAATATTCCAACCCAAAACAGCATAACAAGGAAAAAAAAATGTGATTTCTCCCAGAAACCCCTTCCTGAGGTGAAGAATATTTCAATCCAAGCCAGTAAAAGAAGAAAAAAAAGGTGATTTCTCTCAGAGACATCTTCCTGAGGTGAAGAATATTCCAACCCAAAATAGCACAAGGAAAAAAAGGTGATTTCTCCCAGAAACTTCCTGATGTGAAAAATATTCCAGCCCAAGACAGCAAGGCAAGGAAAAAATGGTGATTTCTCCCAGAAACTTCTTCCTGACATGAAAAATATTCCAACCCAAAACAGCACAACAAGGATAAAAGGTGATTTCTCTCAGAGATCTCTTCCTGAGGTGAAGAATATTCCAATCCAAAACAGCGTGGCAAGGAAAAAAAAAAGTTATTTCTCTCAGAAACTTCTTCCTGATGTGAAAAATATTCCAACCCAAAACAGCATAACAAGGAAAAAAGGTGATTTCTTCCAGAGACCTCTTCCTGAGGTTAAAAATATTCCAACCCAAGTCATCATAACAAGGAAAAAAAGGTGATTTCTCCCAGAAATTTCTTCCTGAGGTGAAAAATAGTCCAACCCAAAACAGCATAGCAAGGATAAAAAGATGTTTTCTTCCAGAAACTTCTTCCTGAGGTGAAGAGTATTTCAACCCAAGCCAGTAAAAGAAAAAAAGGTGATTTCTCCCAGAAATTTCTTCCTGAGGTGAAGAATATTCCAACCCAAAAGAGCATAACAAGAATAAAAGGTGATTTCTCTCAGAAATTTCTTCCTGACGTGAAAAATATTCCAACCCGAAAGAGCATAACAAGGAAAAAAGGTGATTTCTCCCAGAAATTTCTTCCTGAGGTGAAGAATATTCCAACCCAAGTCAGCAAAACAAAGAAAAAAAGATGTTTTCTCCCAGAAACTTCTTCCTGAGGTGAAGAATATTTCAATCTAAGCCAGTAAAAGAAGAAAAAAAAGGTGATTTCTCCCAGAAACCTCTTCCTGAGGTGAAGAATATTGGCACTGGATGAGGTCCACCCTGGAGATAAATCACCAGAGCTCCCAAACCGATTGTTAATGTTTGAAAATAAGACCAAAGAGCATCAGATAGCAAGGCACAGAAAAGGAGATGTTTATCCCCTTTCAGAAGAAGGGGTATTTATCTCCCAGGTCACGTCCTGCCTGTTGGCAGTGCCCGTGGCAGGTTGGAAGGCACAGAGCTCCTGTTCCAGCACACACAGCCTCCTCTTTAACTGGGGCTGGGGCTCTCTGGGGCAGGCAGAGGAGAGCAAACAAACACCTGGCCACAAAGTTTGAACAAAAATGACATTTCCAGGTCACTGCAGGTCTGCCTGCCCAGCTCCCACTGCCCCACAACTGCCCCTTGGAAAAGGGAGAGCACAGCACATCAATATTTTAGAGATTTTTCTTCAATATTCAATATTCTTCACAGATTTGTGGCATCTCCCTCTTTGCTGTAATCTAGAAAAATCTCCATGCACAAAAAGCTTTTAATTCATCCCTCAAATGCATCTACCAGGTGGAAGGAAGGTAAAAGAACACAGCCAAGGTCACATCAGAGACAGACCATGAAAAAATACCCCACTCTTCACCCCAAACACCTGCTCTACCCCACTAGCAAAGCCCCCAAATCCATGAATATCTGCAAAAAAAAAAAAAAAAAAACACCAATAAAAGGTGAGGAAATGTGGGTAAGGGAGGAGGGAACAGCTCCACAATCTCACATCCTCTGCTTTATTTGACTTTGAGGAGATTTAAGCACTAATTACCAAATGAAACAATCAGTGCTGCTAGCAGCCCCTCCTTCCCCTGCCTTCCTGGAATTGTGTGTGGATCCTCTGGCTCTCCCACCACGCTGCCTGCACGATGTCTTGATTTTTAAAAGTGTTACCTTTTCTTTTATAGTTCTTTTGAAAGTTTGAAAGTTCTCATCAAGCTTCTTTAGCCTTCTGATAATGTTTCCATATTTGAGAGTCACAGTTCCCACACAATTTCACATAAAAACAGAATAATTTACATATTTCTCTGTGGGTGGAAAGAAATGATTGATTGATCTTTGGAGCAGTGTGGTTGGAGAGGTGGCAATTCCATCAATCCACGGTCACCTTTGGAATTCTAGAAATACCAAATGTTTGAATAAAACTGATCTTTTTCTCTTTTGACCTTACCAAACTCCTGTGTGCTCATTTAATGTCCAATAGCAACACCTGCACAAGGAGGTTGTGGCAGGCACATTCTTCTCTCTCTTAGGATTTTTCATACAGGAGCACAGAGGAAAGAAAAAGAAAACAATTTCTATTCCTGCTCCTTGTTTTTCCCATGTGGAATGTGTTTGAATTGTTTGAATTGTCTTGGTTGGATTCTGGTGAGGATTGTTTGAGCCTGGTGGCCAATCCAACCCAACCCAACCCAACCCAACCCAATCCAATCCAACCCAACCCAACCCAATCCAATCCAACCCAATCCAACCCAACCCAACCCAATCCAACCCAATCCAATCCAACCCAATCCAGTCCAATCCAACCCAACCCAACCCAACCCACCTGTGGCTGCACTCTCAGAGAGGGACACGAGTTGTGAGTTAGATTTGGGAGTTAGAAAAGCAGGTTTGTAGCTTTAATATCTCCTTTAAATAGTATATGAATGGATTATATAATTATATATAGTTATATATGGTGTATATATATATATAAAACTATGTATTATATATATATAACTATATATATAACTATATATGTGTGTATATATGACTATATATATACAACTATATAGATATAGATATAGATAGATAGATAGTTATATAGTTATATATATATATATATTTATAATAGAGCAATCATTCAGCCTGTGAGCTGGAGTCACACATCAGCATCTCCCCCCCCAGGTTCACCTGTGTTTACAGTGGGAGGTGTTTGTGCCTCCCCCAGGGCACCCTCACACCTCACCTGGGCCTGGCACAGCTCACCCTCCCAGCATCCCGAATTTTTGTGACCCTCCCAGCATCCCGAATTTTTGTGACCCTCCCAGCATCCCGAATTTTTGTTTCCTTCCACAGAGGATTTCAGCCAGAAAACCAAGGAATGTTGAGGCTCAGGCTCCCTCTCATCCCCCTGCCAAGAGTAATTCCTCTGATTCCACACAGACTGGGAAACACCTGATTGCAGGTGAAGCCCACAAACCTCTAATGGCTCTGAGTCATAAGCACTGAGATAATTGCTAATTAAGCACTGGGTTTGATAATTCTGCACTCTGATTGCATCATGCACGCCTGGCAGGGACTGCACTCTGCACAATTAGCCGGGTGATTTTCTCATTCCACTCGGAAAAAATGAGGTTAACAAGGATAATTCTCCTTTCCTGCATGGGAAATAAATGCAGAAATGCAGGGCTGAGGCAGATTTATTGCAGGGTAACCATGACACAAACAGAGCATCTTAATTGCTGCTATTGGACATTAAACGAGCACACAGGAGCTTGGTGAGTTCAAAAGAGAAAAAGATCAGTTTTATTCAAACATTTCTAGAATTCCAAAGGTGACCGTGGATTGATGGAATTGCCACCTCTCCAACCACACTGCTCCAAAGATCAATTAATTATTTCTCTCCACCCACAGAGAAATATGTAAATTATTCTATTTATCCATGAAATTGTGTGGGAACTGTGACTCTCAAATATGGAAACATTATCAGAAGGTTAAAGAAGTTTGATGAGAACTTTCAAACTTTCAAAAGAACTATAAAAGAAAACATAACACTTTTAATTTTAAAAATCAGGGCAACACTTAAAGTCCTTGAGCACCAGATTAATTCCACTTTATCACTGGGATCATCCCCAAGGCTCTTAATTGTCCTTTACTGATGGGAAAATGGGAGAGGCTTCATTCATGAAAAGGGAGAGAAGATCTGAAATTAGAAACCTTAGGAAATTCTCATTATATTTAGATTTCTTTTATATATATATAAAATTCACGGTTTTCTAAGTAATCACATAATAGCAATTTAAAGTAAATAGCAATTTAAAGGAAATTGATTTTACTTTATGAAGCAGCAGTTTCCCCCCCAAAAAACTGTTTGAATTAATTTTATTTTATATCTATATAAATTATGTAATTTTATAATTATAATTAGCTTTATTTTACATATATAAAACTTATGGTTTTCTAAGTAATCATATAATATCAATTTAAAGTAAATAGCAATTTAAAGGAAATTGATTTTACTTTATGAAGCAGCAGTTTCCCCAAAAAAAGCTGTTTGAATTAATTTTATTTTATATCTATATAAATTATGTAATTTTATAATTATAATTAGCTTTATTTTACATCTATAAAACCTACAGTTTTCTAAGTAATCACATAATAGCAATTTAAAGTAAATAGCAATTTAAAGGAAATTGATTTTACTTTATGAAGCAGCAGTTTCCCCCCCAAAAAACTGTTTGAATTAATTTTATTTTATATCTATATAAATTATGTAATTTTATAATTATAATTAGCTTTATTTTACATATATAAAACTTATGGTTTTCTAAGTAATCATATAATATCAATTTAAAGTAAATAGCAATTTAAAGGAAATTGATTTTACTTTATGAAGCAGCAGTTTCCCCAAAAAAAGCTGTTTTAATTGATTTTATTTTATATATATATAAATTATATAATTATATATATAATTAGATTTATTTTATATATATAAAATGTATGGTTTTATAAGTAATCACATAATATCAGTTTAAATTAATTAATGAATTGAATTGAATATAAAACTATAAATTATATTTATATTTAATCTGGCATCAAAGGCTGCAGTTTAAAATTATAACTAATATAACTATATTTATATTTAAATATATATTTTATTTCTATACTTAATCTGGCATCGAAGGTCGCAGTTTAAAATTGTAACTAATATAAATATGATATATTTATATATATTTTATATAATATATATATTTTATTTCTATACTTAATCTGGGTTCAAAGGCTGCAGCTTACAATTGTAACTAATATAACTATGATATATTTATATTTATATATAATATATTTTATATAATATATATGATATATTTTATTTCTATACTTAATCTGGGATCAAACTGAGTTACAGTTTACAATTATAACTAATATAATTTATATATATATATGATATATTTATATTTATATATAATATATTTATATATTTTATATTTTTATATATTTTATATATGATATATTTTATTTCTATACTTAATCTGGGATCAAAGGCTGCAGTTTAAAACTATAACTAATGTAACTATATTTCTATTTAAATATATATTTTATTTCTATACTTTTCAGGCATTGATGGTTGCAGCTTAAAATTGTAACTAATATAACTATGATATATTTATATATAATATATTTAATATAATTTATATATTTTATATAATTTATATATTTTATATAATATATTTTATATATGATATATTTTATTTCTATACTTAATCAGGGATCAAAGGCTGCAGTTTACAACTATAACTAATATAACTATATTTCTATTTAAATATATATTTTTTAACTAATATAACTATAATTTATTTATATTTATATATAATACATATGATATATTTTATTTCTATACTTAATCTGGGATCGAAGGCTGCAGCTCTATAAATATTCTGGCTGAAGCTGATTAACACTTCAGTGTGAATATTTAATGAAGAATTCCAATTTCAGGGATTTTCCAGCTGAGGCCTCAGCACAGAGAACCTTCAGCACCTTCCCAATACAGGGAAAAAATGAAAATAAATCTCCCTGAATTTACAGCGAGAAACACTGGTATAAAATGTTTGGTTTTTTTTCTGGAAATGGGTTTTTTTCCCTTATTTTTTTGCTGAAAAA
This sequence comes from Vidua macroura, assembly GCF_024509145.1. Lineage (NCBI taxonomy): Eukaryota > Metazoa > Chordata > Aves > Passeriformes > Viduidae > Vidua > Vidua macroura. Next base: position 6,650,282 of record NC_071593.1, on the reverse strand, counting down.
TAAGGAAGAGGGGAGGAGAGGAATGCCTTAGAGGAGCAGGAATTGCTCAGGTGTCGTGCAGAGCCGCAGGCAGGAACCGAGCGCCGTCCTTCCCTGTCTCCTCAAAACCCCACAGCACACCCAGCATTCTCCTTTTTTTGGGGTTTTTGTTCCTCAACCCCGTCAGGGCCCCACAGGCCCTGCCACAGAAAGCTGCCAGAAACGGGGATGAACACGGGGCCCACGATGGTGACAGAAGTGACCCAGCCAGGTACAGGTGAGTGACACACCTGGGGAGCAAAACCCTCCTCAAAACCGTACACAAACCCTCCTCAAACCCTTCAAAACCTCCTCAAAACCCTCCAAAACCTCCTCAAAACTCTTCAAAACCTCCTCAAACGTTCCTCAAAACCCTCCAAAACCTCCTCAAAACCCTCCAAAACCCTACACAAAACCTCCTCAAACGTTCCTCAAAACCCTCCTCAAAACCCTACACAAACCCTCCTCAAACCCTTTAAAACCTCCTCAAAACCCTTTAAAACCTCCTCAAAACCCTCCAAAACCTCCTCAAAACCCTCCAAACCCTCCTCAAACCCTCCAAAACCTCCTCAAACGTTCCTCAAAACCCTGCACAAAACCTCCTCAAAATCCTACACAAAACCTCCTCAAACCCTTCAAACCCTCCTCAAACCCTCCAAAACCTCAAATCCCTCCAAACCATCCTCAAAACCCTCCAAACCCTCCTTCAAACCCTCCAAACCCTCCTCAAACCCTCCTAAACCTCCTCAAAACCCTCCAAACCATCCTCAAATCTCTTCAACACCCTTCAAACCCTCCTCAAACCCTCCAAAACCTCCTCAAACGTTCCTCAAAACCCTCCTCAAAACCCTACACAAAACCTCCTCAAACCCTCCAAAACCTCCTCAAAACCCTCCAAAACCTCCTCAAACCCTCAAAACCCTACACAAAACCTCCTCAAAACCCTCCAAAACCTCCTCAAAACCCTCCAAACCTTCCTCAAAACCTTCCTCAAGCCCTCCTCAACACCCTCCAAACCCTCCTTAACACCCTCCAAACCTCCTCAAACCCTCCAAAACCTCAAAACCTCCTCAGATCCTCCAAACTCTCCTCAAAACCTTTCAAACCCTTCTCAAAACCCTTCAAACCCTCCTCAACACCCTCCAAAACCTCCTCAAAACCCTCAACACCCTCCAAACCCTCCTCAAACCCTCCAAAACCTCAAAACCTCCTCAAATCCTCCAAACCCTCCCCAAAACCCTCCAAAACCTCCTCAAACAAAGATCTGCAGCTTCAGTGCAAAACAAGATCCTTCTTACCTTTTCTCCAGAAATTGCAGCAAGAACCTGCAGGCAGTGCTGGGAGAGTCACCCCTTCCCACCCAGCTGACAAACACAGCAAACAGCAATTTTTTGCTTTTTGAAAAAAAAAAAAAAACAACCAAAAAAAAAAAAAAACTCCTTACTTGGTGAGGGGAGCCAGGAGTTAGGAACATGAATCCAAAAAGAACATCAGGAGGGAAGCACAGAGAACCTTCAGCCACCTTCCCAAAGCAGGGAGAGGAATGAAAATAAAGCAAAATGCTGAATTTACAGGGATAAACATTGGAATAAAATGGGTTTTTCACCAGAAAACCTCCTTACTTGGTGAGGGGAGCCAGGAGTTAGGAACATGAATCCAAAAAGAACATTTGAGATGGAAGCAGAGAGAACCTTCAGCCACCTTCCCAAAGCAGGGAGAGGAATTCTGCTGAATTTACAGGGATAAACATTGGAATAAAATGGGTTTTTCACCAGAAAACCTCCTTACTTGGTGAGGGGAGCCAGGAGTTAGGAACATGAATCCAAAAAGAACATTTGAGATGGAAGCACAGAGAGCCTTCAGCCACCTTCCCAAAGCAGGGAGAGGAATTCTGCTGAATTTACAGGGATCAACATTGGAATAAAATGGGTTTTTCTTCCTTGTGTGACTCTGAAAAGGGAATTTCCATGTGCAGCAGTCCCCTTTTGCCCTCTGCATCACACTCCAAGCACTCTGCAAGGTCCTGGCAGCCCTGAGCACTGCCACAGTGACTCCTTCCAAAAAAATTCCACGTGGTTTGAACCAACTGGTGCTTGGGCTGCCAGCCCAGCTCTGCCTCATCCTCCCATCTCAGTCCAGGGCAGCTCAGCCCCGAGCCAGAAATTCTGCCCCATTCCCTCCAAATTAAGTATTTTAAAATATTTATGACTGGCTGTCCAAGAGCAGTGGCACGCAGGGAATATGATTTCCTTCTCTGCTCCTTAATGAACAATATTTCAATAACTGTGCCGTGCTCAAGGTGTGAAAAGCTCACTAAAATACAGATATTTGTGGCATTTAAATTGAGATTTACAGAAATGAGTCTGGTTTGATTGTGGCACTGCAACTGTGCATGGTGTTATATCTCACTCCATGCCCAGCTAACCTAGAAAAAATATTATTCTTGCAGGGAAGCCAAGGAAATGGGTGATTTTTGGAGTCCTAAGACCTTAAAATTTCTTTTCCTCAATTTCTTCTCCTCAATTTCTGCTCCTCAATTTCCTCACAATGGGTTTGGAACAGAACTGGGCAAAACAAGCAAAGCATTTTAGCCACACTGAGGATCTCCTGCCTTTTCTCTTAGTTCCCTCTTTCCTCTGCTCCCTGTGCTGTTTAGTAAATTATTTATGTGCCTATATTTCAATCTCACAGGTGTTAATGAATCTATTCCCAATCTAATCCCAAGGGACAGCCACATCTCTGCCAGAAAAACAAGGAAGTCACAGTACAAAAGGGACAGGTCACCATAATCCTGACCTGAACCCACATTCCCAATGCCCGAGTTCCAAAACAATAAATATTAACAAGCCCCTATAAAATGGAGCAGCTCTTGAGAACAGCTTAGGGAAAAAAAAAACCAAAAAAAAACTCTGTAAAAGCTTGTGGAATGCCCATTTCAAAGAGCTGCCTGGGATTTGGCTTTCCCCAGGGTGCAATTATCCTCCAAACTCGGGGCAGGACACTGAAAATAGCTCTCAGGGATGGCATCTGGGCAGGGATGGGAACCCAGAGCTGCTCAGGGCTCCAAAAATCCATCCCAGGGCACTTCCCCCAGCCAGGACACTCCTCACACCAGGGAAAAACTGGGCTCAGGCCTCTTGCCTTCACACCAGGTAATAAATTCCACCCACACTGCAAATTCAAAGTATAACTGGACCTACAAGTTTGTTTAGGTATTAAAAGAGAGATTCCCAGCTTGTCACAAAGTCCCATAAATTAAATCCTATAAAGGAAGGAACAGGGAGTTTTTGGATGGGACTGTGGTCTCTCTTTAAAGATTTGCACCACACAGAGTGAAAAATCTGTGTTTTCACCACGGAAAAGGTTTTCCAGCAGAGAAATTAAACAAGTTTTTGGTAATAAATGCAATCCCTCAGCCCCACATTCATGTTTAGGCATGGATTTGCCATTCCAAGCTAAACTACAACACATTTTTTTCTACTATTTCACTTAGAAAAATAGCATTTTTAGCACAGATTGCAGGGCTGGTGGATTCTAATGTCCACAGAAACAAGGACAGCCAACCTCCCTCGTTTCAGGAGTGGTAAGGGAAAGGCAGAGATGTTATTTCGTTTATTATTGTGCTCCTGAAGAACTGTGAACACCAAGAAAACTGCAGTGCTCAGGGACCCACTCGGGTACCTGACACAGATCTTTGAGTTTTTAATCATTTGTCCAATTCAGAGCATCCTTAGAAGATCCAGGAGGACACAGGAATTCTGTACTCCAGGTGGATCAGAAGCTTTTCCCACCAACTCCTTGTCCCTCACCCAACAAAACACATTTGCCAACAGATCTTCAAGTCATTTAAAGGGAAATAAAAATTACAGAGCTCTGAAACCCCAAATCATTCAGCTAAAAACTTTCAAAAACTGCCAGGAATGCACCAAGAAATGGTGCTCCTCCAAATATTCCTCATGGAAACATCATCCAGGAGCTGGAAAAATCCCGAGGGAGCTTGTTCTGGGAGGGGCCCCACGGAATTCTTCACCTGCCCAGCTCTGCCTGTTTGGTTCCCCACCTCCCACTCTTTGAAAAGTCATTTCAGCAACCTGAGAGAAACAGCTCAGATAAAAGGGGCTGGGATTTTGTGCATCACAGGGAGAGAAATGAACCTTTTCCATATGCAAAGGGAGAGCAAAATGCAAAATTCCCTTCCAAAGCTGCACCAGCCCAACTGCATTTGACTTCTAAATGAGAACTGGATGGAATTCCACACGGGTTTGGGCTGGAAGGGACTTGAAAACTCAACCCAGGCTGCTCCAACCTTGCCTTGGACACTTCCAGGGATGGGGCAGCCACAGCTTCTCTGGGAAATCCATCCCAGGGGGAAAATCCCACCCAGAAAAATCCCCTCCAAACCTCCCCTCTGTCCCCTCGTGCTCTCAGAAATGTTTGTAAACCTCCTATTTGTAGCTTTAAATCCAGAATCCAACAGAACTTCAGCCTCCAATTTTCCAGGGAATTAACCTGGAAGAAAGTGGGGAAATTTCTTCTTTTTACAGAACACATTCACCCCAAGAAGGCTGCGACCCATTCCTTATTTTTACAGAACACATTCACCCCGAGAAGGCTGAGCTTGAAAATTGGGAAGAAATTGTAAATTTTCCCTATTAGTGGAGTTGTTAGTGGCAGGTTTTTTTTTAGGAATCAGAGCAGATTTTTAAGAACCACAGCAGATTCTTAGGAATCAGAGCATATTTCTTAGGAATAAGAGCAGTTTTTCAGGAATCACAGCAGTTTTTTAGGAATCAGAGCAGTTTTTTTAGGAATCACAACAGTTTTTCAGGAATCAGAGCAGATTTTTTAGGAATCAGAGCAGATTTTTTAAGAATAAGAGCAGTTTTTTAGGAATAAGAGCAGTTTTTCAGGAATCAGAGCAGATTTTCAAGAATCACAGCAGTTTTTCAGGAATCAGGCTCTGAACTGACACAAGCTGAGCTAACACTGAAACAGGCAAACCCTACATTTTTAATTTTTTTGCTGCTTTTTCCTCCAAACACTGCAGAGATCTCCAACTCCAGCAATCCACCCTTTAATCCCCCCCAGCCTCCTAAACCCTACTTTCTGCAGGCCACCAACAGCACCTCTCAGGAGTGAAACTCCACTTGGTCCCTCCCTAATTCCGAATTTATTGAGACATTTATCCTGCTCCTTGGCACAGGCAGATAAGGAGAGCTCCAGCCCCAGTGCTTTTGTAATCTGGCCATTCTTTATTTCAGCTCTGATCCTTTCTTTACTCATTTTCTGTCAGAGGTTGGCCAAGACCAGCAGCACTTCCCAGGGGTTGATTTTTTAATTACTGATCCCTGGAGGCTAAAGAGAGAAACAGAAGCTATTAAAAGGAGACTGCAGGGATTTATTTTTTATTTAATTTTTTTTTTTTTTTTTTTTTTTTTTTTTTTTTTTTTTTTTTTTGGCCAAGGCTGGGGACAGGTGGGGATCAGGCACAAGCTCTGATCCTGGAGGGATTTTCCTCCCTCAGTAATCCTGGGATCCCATGGCAGGCTGGGCTTTTGTGGGGATAATTCCCCACTTGTAAGACCTCATTCCCCCACACTGCAAACCATGAGCAGTTAGTTATTGAGTTAAAAATAAAAATAATTTAAGTATCATTTCTTAATTAGACAGTTTATCCTTAAAAAGCCTTAGAGAAAAAGATACAGCTCCCTTTTTAGTTTATTAAAGTGCTGTAGAACTCACAGTTTGTGAGACTATTAATAAAGATAAGAACTAATAAACATCTGACTGTGAACAAAAAATACTGTGTCACACATTTAATCCCAACCCTAACAAAAAAAACCCAAAAATACAGTACAATAAAATAAAATAACATACAATAACATACACTAAAATAAAATAACATAAAATAAAATAACATAAAATAAAATAAAATAAAATAAAATAAAATAAAAATAACATACAATAAAATAAAATAAATAACATACAGTAAAATAAAATAAAATAACATAAATAAAATAAAATAAAATAAAATAAAATAAAATAAAATAAAATAAAATACAAAAAAAAAACCCACCCAAAAACCCCAAAACTCAACAGGCAACCACAGATTTTTTTAAGAAATCTCTACCAGGGCCTCCCCACCCTCCCAGGGAAGAATTCTTTCCTAATATCCCACCTGCCCCTGCCCTCTGTGACCCTGAAGCCGTTCCCTTTTTGTCCTGCCACCACAAACTCTTCCAAAAATTCCCTCTGACCTGGCTAAGCCTCGTGGAGAAATAAACAACTCCCATTTCATTTCTCCCTGAAAAAAATTATTCTGTGTATTTTTAAAAATAAAAATACCCTCTTGTCTCTAAAAGCTTTTCCTAATGATGAAATTACAGCCCAGCAAGAGATCTGTCAGTTAGGATTCCTGTTTTTAACACCTCTTAGGAGTTAGAAAAAAAATCAGAAAATCCTCTTAGGAGTTAGAAACCAACTCCTAACTCGCCCTGAGGGCAAGGCTGAGGACAGGGGTGCTGCTCTGCCTCCGGAAGAAAAGGCTCTCAGTGCTTCCCCTGTTAAAAATTACCCCACTGAGCTCCCAAACTGGATTCCTGCTGCTGTAAATCCCATTTTCCCACCGGTTTTCAACCAAGAAAACCAATTTTTAGCTGCAGCTCCGAGTGCAGATTGAAAGGAAGCTCTCTGGCTGATACCAAAGGAATGTTTAAGAAGCCACTCCTTGGAGTAGTCCCTGAAGAAGAATAATCAGAGGAGAATTAGTGCACACAATGGAAAGAATGAGGATTTGAACCTCACCCAAAGGGTGGCAGAACAGACACACTCTGCTGCTCCTCCTGCCCCACTCTCAGGGGGAATGGAGCAGGGCAACCACAACGAGAAGGAATTTTTATCCAGTTCTGGACACATCATGTCTTTAGGATGGTTCAGTTCCTCACTGAAACGCTCCTGCTGCAGCACCACATCCCACACTGGAACAGCAAAGCCTCACACCAGCTTCTTGTAGGGAAAATGAAACAAATGGGAATGCCTGGATCCTCCACATTCATCCTTTTGTGCTTCTGGAAGTTACTGATAGTGTTTTACAAGCAAAGCTCTGGAAATACCAAATATTTAAAAGCAGACAGAAAGGAATTCCTCTTGTAGGATCTGTCACACAGATTCATGGTGAATCATTTGGATCCCACACAGCTGTCACCGTTTCAGTCATGAGAGCCCAGGCATCACAAGCTACAGCTTTATTTTTAGATGTGTTCATTAGCTGTCATTTTTGTAATCATCAAAGAATTAACAGAATTCTGTGTTCCTGCGAGGACGTGTGGGGCTGTAACCTGAGAAGCACGGCTGTCAGTGATGGGAAATGACCTCTGAGCTTTGCCCTGAGGAAAGAATCAGTGGCTGGGATTAATTAAATCAGCTGATGACACAGCTCCTTGTCTATAAAAACACACCTCAACCATCACCTCTCCTGAATTCCACTGCTGGGGGATGCTGGATGCTGTCACATCAGCGAGGCTCACCCTGTAACGTCCCTGCTCGGTTCCCCACCAAGCTGAATAAAAACAGAAGCTACAAAAGTATTGTAAAATGCAGGTGAAGCTGGTGGGAAGAAATGCTGATGTGTGACTCCAGCTCAGAGGCTGAATGATTTCTTTATTATAACTCTGCTATAATCCATTAATATACTATTTAAAGGAGATACTAAAACTACAAATTTACTTGTTCTGACTACCAAATCTGACTAACCCACAACTCGTGTCCCTCTCTGAGAGTGCAGCCACAGGTGGGTTGGATTGGATTGGGTTGGATTGGGTTGGGTTGGATTGGGTTGGGTTGGGTTGGATTGGGTTGGGTTGGATTGGGTTGGATTGGATTGGGTTGGATTGGATTGGGTTGGATTGGGTTGGATTGGGTTGGGTTGGATTGGGTTGGATTGGATTGGGTTGGGTTGGATTGGATTGGATTGGATTGGATTGGGTTGGATTGGATTGGATTGGGTTGGGTTGGGTTGGATTGGATTGGATTGGGTTGGGTTGGATTGGATTGGATTGGATTGGATTGGGTTGGATTGGATTGGATTGGATTGGGTTGGGTTGGGTTGGATTGGATTGGATTGGGTTGGATTGGCCACCAGGCTCAAACAATCCTCACCAGAATCCAACCAAGCAATCACCCCAGGTAAACAATTCTCCAAACACATTCCACATGGGAAAAACAAGGAGCAGGAATAGAAATTGCTTTCTCTTCCCTCTGTGCACCTCTATGAAAAATCCTGAGAGAGAGAGAGAAATGTGCTTACCACACAAAAGCACTTCCAAGGGCTGAGTATTCATGCCAGGGCACAGCTGGACATCCTGCATCTTAAAATCAGCATTGTGGCTACAGGTGGGGGCAGGAGGAAAGCAGAGTAAAGGCAGGGCCATCCCTTCGTGGGTCAGGGCATGAAAGTGGCAGAGCAGTAAATTAAACTGTAAGCAAAGCTCAGAGGGGAATGTCACCCTCCCACAGCTCCTCCTGCACCTTCCAAGCAGCAAAGAACACGAATTTAATTCCACAAGCCAGCTCCATCCCAGCCCTCAGCCACTGCATCTTTCCCAGCTGGAAACCGTTCAGCACATCCAGTGTTTGTGAGCACATGATTTATTCCATTATTTCGGGATCCAGGAAAGGCCCTGCCTTAATTACAACAGCATGTGCAGAATTGCAAGGAGTCAGCTCCCTCCAATCCTCCAGGAAAACATTTGTTTTCCTAACACAACCAGTGCTTTTCGCATTTCACAGTGAAAAATTCAGGGATTTAGGGACTGCCCTAAAGTGACCAAGCCAAATCCCAGCTTGGAAGGACAGCAGGACACCAGAGGGACACCCAAAATGTCCCTGCAGCTCCACTTCCAGAACATCCAGGCAAGAGCTGCTCTGGAGGAGATTTTCAGGCACATAAGGGAGAAATTAGAGAGCCACAGCTCTGTTATGGTTTGTGGCAACGGCAGCTAGAATTGCCTGTTTGCAACAATTAAAAGGCTGGAGCTGTGCCAGGGGAGCTGGGATGGATTTTGGGAAAGGTTCTTCCCCCAGAGGGTTCTGGGGCACTGACCAGGCTCCCCACGGCCCCAAGAGCTCCAGGAGGGTTTGGACAATGCTCCCAGGGATGCACAGGGTGGGGATTTTGGGGTGTCTGGGCAGGGCCAGGGGCTGGGCTGGTAATCCCTCCCAGCTCAGGATATTCCATGACTCTACAAAAAGTCAGTTTGCAGATGAGATGATGAAAACAAAGCCCACATTTACTATTAACACTCAAACAGCCAAAATTCAGCTGAATTTACTTCTAATCTTCCCAAATGTTTTGGGTTCAGAGAGGCACAAACACAAAAGGAGCAAAACATAGAAAATAAATGCAAACAAAGCTCGGGGGTCCCACGTCAGAGTCACTCTGAGCTGTCTCAAGGCAATGGATTGTCACCCAAACGCTGCTGATTCAATAACAGAGACAGAATTTCCAGGTCTTGATCCCTGCAGCCCTTCATCTTCCATCATCATCTCCATTTCCAAAAATACCAGACAAGTTTCACCCCAATTTTCAGACTAGTAAGAAAATCCACTCTAGGGTTTGTTACAAACTCTGTTTCCTGGTCTAGGACCAAAACATCCCCGTGTGTTCAAGATGCCTCAGCACAGTTTGTATTTCCTAATCCTAAATTTCTGTGGCACTGGGAACGATGCAGATGCTGCCTGAACAATCCCAACCTCCTTTAGTGAAATCAAACCACAAACACAACCTGAATTTCTGCGACAACAACATGTCCCTGTCACTCGGGGAGGTGAAGGAGGAAAATTTACCATTTCTTAATTTACCATTTACCAGTAATTCCATTTATTTTGAAAACAAACATTTTGTACTGCTGTTTCCCCCCCCAAAGAAATGTTTGCATAAGTGAGAAAAACAAGAAGTCAATCCACGAACACTCCTATGGTTAGAAGCCAACACTAACAACTCGCCACATCAGAAATCCGTGTCAACAAACAATATCCACATTCCAGCAGGGATAAAAACCCAATCAGCACGAACGGTTTGGGTCTCAGGGATAGGAAAGAGGCTGCACAACACATCCGAGGATGCCTGGGGTGATCCATCTCACAAACACAAAACCTGCACCTCAACCACGGCGTTGTTTTGGAGTCAGGTCCGCACGGGTTTCCCCACAAACCTGCTCCATTTTTGTATTTTTTTTTTTTTTTTATTCCTGGCAAGGCATTTAACTGTGCAAAATTGCCTTGCCAGCGACAGATGTGAGTACAAAGAGAAGCGATTTGCTACAAAAGGATTAATACATTTTGAAAGTTACTGTCTGGCAAACTGTCAAAGGGGCTTTTATTGGTTTATTTTATTCTGGCTAAGTCGCTAAGCCCGGTGGCACGCAAGCCACGCTGGTGTGCAGGGAGCAGAACGATGTCAAACACCCCCCCTGGCCAGCGAGCTGCCTCTGGCCACCACAGAGGTCATTTCAAAGTCCAGCCCCGCTCTTCTCCAGCACTCCCAGCTCAGCATGTGCCCTTGGAAGCGGGCATTTGGCCACTGGCCATCTGTCACCTGTTTGGCCACTGACCATCCGGCAGCCGTGTGACCACCGAGCTTCCACAGCTGCTGGCCCAGCACAGCCCCTGGAGCCGGCTGACCACCAAGTGCTTGTCACCTGCTCAAACAGGGACTGTGGGACACCCCTTTGACCACCTGACACCCGTTTGAGCACTGACCACTTCACACCCGTTTGACCACCTGACACCGTTTGAGCACTGACCACTTCACACCCCTTTGACCACCTGACACCGTTTGACCACTGACCACTTCACACCCGTTTGACCAGGGACCGTTCGGACATCCAGTGGATTTGACAGTCACTATGTGAGCGCAGCCCCTGGACCTGCTTGACCACTCCATACCTGTTTGACCACCAACAACTGACCACTGGCCATCCCACACCCGTTTGACACCCGTGTGACCTCGAGGATTTGACAGCTGCGGTCTGAGCACAGCCCCTGGCACCGTTTGACCACTGACCATTTCCCACTCCTCTGGCCACTGAGCATTCCATTGAACCACTGAGCATTCCACACCCCTTTGAGCACTGACCCCTCGTCCCCCATTTGACATTCATTTGACCACCAACCACTTGTCACCTGTTTGACCACCGACCATTTGACATTCATCCGACCACCAAGCACTTAAGCACCCGTTTGGCCACTGACCACTCGTCCCCCATTTAACCACTGACCATTGACCACTGACCACTAGTCCCCCATTTAACCAGTGACCATTTCACGCCCGTTTGACCACTGACCACTCGTCCCCCATTTAACCACCGACCATTTCACGCCCGTTTGACCACTGACCACTCGTCCCCCATTTAACCACTGACCATTTCACGCCCGTTTGACCACTGACCACTCGTCCCCCATTTAACCACTGACCATTTCACGCCCGTTTGACCACTGACCACTCGTCCCCCATTTAACCAGTGACCATTTCACGCCCGTTCAAACAGGACCGCCTGTCACCCGTCCGACCCCCGAGGATCTGACACCCGTTCGACCCCCGAGCTTTGACAGCCGCGGTCCCAGCGCTGCCCGCGGAGCCCCCCCCCCGCTCCTCGCCCCGACCCCTCGGCGCTCGCCCCGGGCCAGCGCCCCGCGGCCGCCGGGCACGCCCGCCCTGCCCGGGCGCTCCCGCGGCCTCCCCGGGCGCGGTGACAGCTGCGGCCGCCCGTCCCCGCCGCCTGGGCCCGGGCCCGGGGGCACCGCGACAGCTCCGGGCGGGCCCGGGGGGCTCCTGCCGGGGGCACGGGGGGGGGGTCCCGGGGCATCGCGGGCCGCGATCGCGGCAGCCCCGAGCCCGCGGCGGGGCCGGCCCGGCGCGCCCGCCATGTTCGCGGCGCTGCCGGTGCCGAGCGGGGCCGGCCCGGGCCGAGCCCGGCAGGTGCCCCCGGGATGCCGCGAGCCCTGCCCGGCCCGCGGCGGAGGGACCGCACCCGAGGGCCGGGGGCGCGCCCGGAGCGCGGCCGCTCACCCGAAATCCTGGTCCATGGACTTGAAGAAGAACTTGTAGCTGTGCACGGGCCGGTTGCTGAGGACATTTTTGAAATCGGCCAGCGTGACTTTCTCCGGCGGCACGGGCAGCTTCACCAGGTACGGCGTCTCCTCCTCGTCGATGTGGTAGATGATCTTGGTCTCCGCCATGGGCGAGCGGAGCGGGGGCGGCCGGGCCGGGCCTCGGCCGGCGCTCGGCTCCGCTGTCGGCCTTGCCCACAGGAAGGGAGCTCGCGGCTCGGGCTGGCGCTCCCTGCACTGCTCTCTAGCTGCCCGACCCGGGAACGGCAGCGCGCCCGCCCCGCCCGCATCCTCCGGCCGCCCCGCCGGCCTCGCTGCGCCGCCGCCGCTGCGGCGCTGCCCGGGCCGCGGGCGGCGGGCCCGGCCTGAGGGGGAGCGGGGCGGCCCCGGGCAGCGCCCTCCGCCCGCTCCGCGGCCCCGCTCCGCGCCCGCAGCGCCCGCACACCGCCCCTGCCGGCCCGGCGGCAGCACGGCCCGGCCGGCCGGGATGGAGGGGTGGGGTGGGAAAGGGAAGGGGATGGGAATAAGAATGGGTGGGGATGGGGATGGGGAGAGGGTGGGATGGGAAAAGGAAAGGGGATAAGGAAAAGGATGGGATGGGAATAGTAATGAGGAGAGAGGATGGGATGAGCTAAGGAAAGGGGATAAGGAAAAGGATGGGATGGGGAAAAGGGATGGGAATGGTGATGAGGAGAGAGGATGGGATGAGATGGGAAAAGGAAAGGGGATGGGGATAGGGAAAAGGGATGGGAATGGTGATGAGGAGAGAGGATGGGATGAGTTGAGAAAAGGAAAGGGGATAAGGAAACGGATGGGAAGGGAATGGGAATGGGGAGAGGATGGGACGGGAAAAGGAAAGGGGATAAGGAAAAGGATGGGATGGGGAAAAGGGACGGGAATGGTGATGAGGAGAGGGGAGAGGATGAGATGGGAAAAGGAAAGGGGATAAGGAAAGGATGGGATGGGAATGGGGAAAAGGGATGGGAATAAGAATGGGGGTGGGTGGGGATGGGGAGAGGGGAGAGGGTGGGATGGGAAAAGGAAAGGGGAATAAGAATGGGAAGGGGATGGGGATAGGGAAAAGGATGGGACAGGAAAGGGAAAGAGGATGGGGATGAGGAAAGGGGAGAGGATGGGATGTGGAAAGGAAAGGGGATGAGGGGAGGGAAAAGGATGGAACGGGAAAGAGGAGAAGATGGGATGCAAAAAGGAAAGGGGAATAAGAATGGGAATGGGATGGGGACAGGGAAAAGGATGGGACAGGAAAGGGAAAGAGGATGGGGATGAGGAAAGGAAGGGGGGTGGAAATAAGAATGGGGATGGGGAAAGGAAAGTGGATAGGATGGGAAAGGGGATGGGATGAGGAAAGGAGAGAAGATGGGATGGGAAAAAGAAAGGGGATGGGGATAGGGAGAGAAAGGGGATGAGAATAAGGATGAGAAAAAGGAAGAGGACGGGATGAGGAAAGGAGATGGGAAAGGAAAAGAGGATTGGGGATGAGGAAAGGGAATGGGATGGGAAGGGGAAAAAGGACAGGAAAGGGGTGGGAGAAAGGAAAGGAGATGGGGATGGGAATGGGGGCAGGAAATAGGGTGGGAGAAGGGGAAATGGGATGGGAGAAAGAGAAAGGGGATGAGAAGGGAACAGGGATGGGACAGGGAAGGAGAACGGGGATGGGAATGGGGATGGGGATGGGAGAAGGGGGTAGGGAAGGGATGGGAATAGGAATGGGAGCAGGGGAAGGGAAAGGGGCTGAGGATGGGAAATGGAATGGAAACGGGCGAGGGGAAAGTGGAAAGGACATGCAAGGGGAAGGGGATGGACAGGGAAGGGGATGGGGGTGGGAACAGAGATGGCAAACAGGTGGGGACCGCAGAATCAGAAAAAAACTCTTTAGTGCCACACGGGTGATGTATTTGGAGAGAATTCACCTTTATTTCTAGAAATTCCCTGAAAACGACAACCAGAAAACAAAGATTTCAGAGCAGTGTCTTTAGGTCTCTCCTGCTTATTAAAAAACCATTTTTCAGTTAAACCCCAAGTTAATGATGTTCTGTTTTACCCTTGCAAGGCACATTCACCTCTCAGGATGCTCAGCTGCACTCTGAAGGAAAAACATCACAGCTCAGTGACTGAATTTCCTGTGGCACTGCAAGGATTTTTCCACCAGCACCAAACCCAGAGAGGCCAAACTGTGCCAGAGGCTGCCAAAAGGTCTGGGAACATTATTTTCAATTTTCTGAAAGTTTAATCACTGCTACCAGCACCACCTGAACTGACACCACTCCCAAATTCTGCACAGAGCTGGGGCTGGGTAATCCAGAATTTAACAAGAGAATTTAATTTTAACTTAAGAGGAAAATTTAAATTAAGAGAAATTTAATTTCTCACAAGAGTGAGAAACCAAAACATCACCAAGTACCTCCTGCCATTGCTGGCATGGGGAAGCAATTCCAAAATCACATCCAGCTGACATTTCTACCACTCATCCCTGCTAAATGTGTGACCATCAAACAGGACAAACAGCAAGGTCGGGGCATGGCCTTACTCCTCATCATGTGACCCCTGCTTTGGTGCTGGTTTGAACCAGGAATCACCAATTTAGGGCACATGAAAGAGTCTTTTTCAAGAGTTATTTATATTTAAATACATTTCCTTCCAAGATGGCCAAGCGTTTCTCACTCTGAATTTTGGAATTAGGAGAAAAACGGAGATTTCTATAAAAAATATGAGTTCAGCTTTCTGTCCTACCAGGCTCTGCAAGCACCCCAGAGTGCTCCTGGCATGGGAAGTGCACCATGAATGCACTTCTGGACCTGCAGGAATGGGAAGGTTCCCTTTGGTGGCATCATAACACTGGCACGAGCAATATTTGCTGAGATCCTGAGCTTTATGGAGTTCTTGCAGCATGAAACTCAGGCAAAAAAATTAACATTTGGTCCCCTCAGTTGGTACTTAAGGACCTCCTGGGCTCCTCAGGTGCCCTGCCAGAGCCTGAACCTGCTGAGAGCTCTGTTCTTGCTCCCTGAGCTTCGCTTTCACTTCTGACAGCTGGAAATAATAATTGTCAGCTGATTACCCCGGAGCAGAGCGACCAGGCTGGCTCTGTGACTCACAAAAAGCTCCCCCAGAAAGCACAGAAGAGAGGAGATAACTTTCATGCTGCAGTCAAACCAGCAGCTAATCCAATTAAAGAGAGGACACAGGAAAGCAGGATGCACCCCTGGCCCAGCAGGGCTAATACCTCGTGTCCTGCAGAGCTCAGGCCTTAACACTTCAGCAAAAAATAAACAGGAGGCACCAAATCTCTTGCTAACAGTGCTGTGCTCTCTGTGATAGAGGGAATAGTCCTGCAGGGAGCAGAGAGTGTCCTGAGGGATAAAAGCTGCTCACCCTTTTCTTCATTTTCACAGCAGTTACCACACAGGGAATAAGCAAACCCTTTAAAAAAGCCAATTTTTAAAACCCTTTTAGAATCACAGCAATGCTTGTTGCTTGTCTCAGAGCTCTTCACACTCTGGGTGCTCAGCAGAGCTTCCAACCTAAACTACTGCCCCAAGATGTTTTTGGTTTAGGGGCTTCTAAATTTTTACTGGAGAATCTCTAAAACAATTCTTGAACACCAGGTGGAACACATGACCTTAATATTCCATGGGAAAAGAACTGAGCCCTCCGTTCTTGGGCAAAAAGTTTGCCAATATTTCACAAAATAAGTGTGTGAAAAGATGGGACAAAAGGGAAACCAAAGCTCTGAGCACCCGCCCAGAGGTGTCCTGGGTGGTTTTCACATCGAGGATTTATCTGTAAAGTAACAAAATTTCACTTTGAGGATTGTTGGCAAGATTGGCATCCATGCAGAAGATGAACTAAAGATGGAAATGATCCCAGAACAGAATGAGAAGCAGAGAGAGTTTCAACTTCTCCTGGATCTGGTCTGGAAGTTCTGCAAGGTTTTTTTTCTTTTTTATTCTCCCTCTGTGTGCAGTGGAGCCTGGGCAGTCACTGACAGGGAAATGGAGACATTAAACACTAGAGGGAAGCAAAAGACTTTGCAGTAACCTCTGCAAAGCTCCCCGGGGCTTACATGTAATAAACATTTATTTGTGTTTTAGGGTCCCCTGGACCTTTTATATCTAAACCTTTTAGATAGAAAAGATTGAAGCTTAAATATATAAAAAGTTTAAGGTATAAAAATAAAAGTAGTTACAGAGGTAACAAGGAGTTCAGAATGCAGCACTGTGGGTTTGTGTGCCAGAACATGATTGGCTAAGATGTAGCGTGGGTCCATAAGATTAAATATTTAAGGATTGGGTCAAAAACATAAATATCCTTGTTAGCAGTGTTTTATTGGTTCATAAATCATTAAAAAGTCTTGTAACCAGGGGTCCTGTGACCCTCTGAGCCATGCAGTGAAGATGTGAGCTGAACTCACCCCCCTGCCTGTGTAGAAGATAAGAAAAATAAACCTTGTGATCAAAACCAACTCGGAGATCTCGTCTCTAATTCCTTCCAAAATCCCCCCACAAGTGAATTATCCCAATATCCTGCCTTGATCCTTCAGAGCCTTGTCCCAGCAGTGTCCAGGAGCTGTTTCCATCAGTGTCCCTGGGAGAACTCTGCTCTGCCAGCTGGGGAAGTGCTCAGGGGCTGGAAGGCCTCCAGGAGCAGAATGTGCAGCAGGAACTTTGCAAGGTGTTAGTCCTGCAAGGAAAAGAGGAATTTGGGCTGGCAGGGAGATCTGAATTCCAGCAGGAAATGTTATCTTCCCTTCTGGACCTGCAAAATGAAATCCTCTGGAAGGGCTGCCAGCCTTCCTCTCTGCTGGATGGTTTGAGCTCCATCTCCAGCTGCAGATTTGTTCCTTATACAACATTTCTGGAGAGCTGAAATTCCTCTGGGGGCCCCATGACCCTGTCAAATAATGATGTCCCAAGGTGGAAATTTTATTGGAATCTCTGGAATAATTTACTGGATCCAGTCTGCACTTTGTCAGGCACTTTGGGATGCTCTGAGATGAAACACCCCTGCACAGCTATTGGGAAGAATTAGCTAATGCTGGCTGAGAGAACACCTCCAAAAGGGCAAGAAATAAAATCAGCCTGAGCTGGAAAGTCCATTTTATTCTCCTTTATTTCTTAAATGTTTGGAGAGTTAACAGGCCAATGGTAGAAAATAAGCAACAATAATAATGAGAATTAATTCTGTTATAACAAAGGACAAGATTTATGGAGGAAGTTCTTGGTGTGGAGAGTGTCCACAGAGCTGCAAAGAGGGTTTTAGTTCTAGTCTCAGTTTTAACCCCTTTTAAGGTCACTGCCAAGCACCATTTCCTTGTCACACACCAAGAGCTCATAGTCCATTTATTACCCTAAAGAACTTTGATTTCTCTGCCCAAAGGCAAAGTTCTCACTGAGGGGCAGCAAATACTGGGGAGGGTGATTATTATTATTAATATTATTATTATTATTATTATTTTAACTAATTGAATATAAAATCTATGTCTCAGGAAACCAGGGAGACTGTGATGGGGAAAGAAGGGAAAGAAGTTTATCAAAGTGCAGCAATTCATTGGCACAGAGAGAAAATGACTTTGAATAACCCAGGCCAAGTGCTACACACATGAAACAAGTGTTTCTCCACAAGAGGCAAGTCCCAGATTAGGGAGAGAAAAGGACAGAGAAAACCAAATTGTTTGGGAAGAGGGAGCAGGGGGGAATTCCATGTGGAACCCTCTCATTTCCATGGATTTCCCAGCAGTGCCACAGACAGAGAATGCCAGATCCTCACCAGGATTTTGGGGCAAACAGCCCTAAAATTCCTCTGCATTAAGAAAAAAAAAAAAAACAAACATCTGCAGTTGTGTTTTTCCTCTTGGTTACCCAGCCCATGCCTGGCTCTCTCTCAGCCAGAATTTTAATTTGCTAAATTACAGAGTGGCTGCTGGTGGAAGCCATGGTGGTGATCTCCAGGCCAATCACACAACATTCCTCTCCTGAAGGAAAAAGGGCCAGAATCCCATCCCACCCTGTCCTTACCAGGGAGGGTTATCCTGGGCCAGAATTCCATCCTGACCAGAGAGGATTAATCTGGGCCAGAATCCTATCCCAGCCTGATCAGAAAGGGTTAACCTGGGCCAAAATCCCATCCTGATCAGAGAGGATTATCCTGGGCCAGAATTCCATCCCATCCTCACCAGGGAGTGTTATCCTGGGCCAGAATTCCATCCTGATCAGAGAGGATTATCCTGAGCCAGAATCCCATCCCATCCTTATCAGAGAGGGTTATCCTGGGCCAGAATCCCATCCCATCCCATCCCATCCCATCCCATCCCATCCCATCCCATCCCATCCCATCCCATCCCATCCCATCCCCACCTGGCACCTCTGACCATTACCCAAATCAGTGATCAAAGCAAAGATGAGGAACTCACAGAGCCCTCCCCAGCCCTTGTTTCAGAGAATATATTCATTTTTGCCCCCCTTAAGCTATTCTGCAGCCCAGGAGCCAGACAAAAAACTGAAACGCCTCTGGGGTTTATGAGTAACCCCATTCTGAGAGCTGTGCTGAGCAATTGGAGCTGGCAAGGAAAAACCTCCAACCTTTGACTCACAGACTTGAAAGGGAGGGAGAGAGACCTTAATGACAATTATTTGAGACTGTGCCACCCTGATGGAATAACCAGCACAGCCTCCTGCACCTGCAGGAATGCAGCCTGGCTTTCAGGGCAGGGTGAAAATCCCTCTCTGCTTCAGGGCAAGGGCAAAAGGGGGGCTTGGGATCAACCCCAGACCTTGCTCTGCACTAATCCTGGGCACTTTTTGGGGTGGATGTTCAGTGAGGATAAAGATGATGAATTACAAATCACAGAAGAACCTGTGGGGAGCAGTTTCTTTAATTTCTTGGCCCTTCCAATCTCTTAGAAGGGCCGAGAAATTAAAAGATGAGGATCTGCTCAGCTGCAGCTTGGGAAGGCTCACCTGCACCTCTAGTCCTGTTCTATTATTAATATTTTTACTGCTTGGAGGCATTTAAAAAAAGGGTCCCCAACACAATTATTCCTTAACACAGCCCCCAGTAACAGAAATATTAATATCTGGAAAAATGTCCATGCTCTATTTGTCATTAAAAGTGCCTTGTTGTGACATCCCACCTCGTGAAGAGCCAGCACAGCCCCTCTGGAGGCCTCACCCACCACGCTTTGGGCAGAGCTGAGCTCAGCTTTTGAGGAACCGTGCCACCCTCTGCTGAGCCCTGTCACAGCCAGCAGAGATCCCTGTGCCCGTGGGAGGAGGGACAGGGGGGCTGGAATGGGATTTAGTCAGACAAGACACCCAAATTGGCAAGAAAGGAGTCTTGGAGATGCTGCCCCGGCTCCATTCACACAAATCCCCCCCTCCAGGCCACCAAACAGAGGGATGGCGATCCCTGGCCACCCTCAGCAAGTCCCTGTCACACCCTCACGAGAGCAGGGAACACCTTTTCCTTCCACGCCCCAAGAACTGATCATATTTACAGCTTTCCTGAAGTTCCAGAAGTTTCCTTGCATTACAACACTGAATCGCTTCCTATTTTTTGGCAGCTCCACCTGACGCTGTTCATAGGCAGAACCCCCCACCAGGAATCCACTCCAAATCCATGAATGGACTCATCCTCCTCCTGGATTTCCCTTTCCATGAAAATTCCTGCTGTTCCTCCTGGAGCCATCTCCCTGTGCTGGCTCCTACCTTTGGTTTGATGTGCTCTGTGTGGCCGGGATCCACCCCAGGGCTGCAGAAAAATCCCATCCCAGGTTCCACCCAGGAGCTCAGCCCTCTGCACAACATTCCTGATCCACCTGAGACTGCCTTTTACAGCACTGTGACTGCATCCACCAAATGCTCCTGCCAAATCTGCTCTGGGCTGTGCTGAAACAGAAACAAATCATCAAAAAACGGGGTGAGAAATGCAGAGCTCAGCTCTGAGCTGAGCCCTCAGCCATTGGTGTGCTCCCCTTTCCCCGTAAAATGAGGATTTTGACGTTTCCCCACTGATAAAAGGAGGTTTTGGGAGGGCTGTGCTCTTTGTGCTTCTCCTGGGAGGTGCCAAGTTCTGTGTGAAATGAATTTTACCAGCCTAGGACAGGGATCAGCTTTTGCCATTGTTGTCCTGATGGATCCACCACATGGAAAAACGCCTGGTGGTGTAACCATGGCTCAGGAATTGTGATGCAGGTGGTTTTATTTAAAGCAGTAACATCAAAGCAAAACCTCTGCTGATTCAGCTCATAAAAATCATTGATGCATAAAATCCAACAATAATTGTCAAGGAAGAAAAGGGGAAGGGAGGATTGGGAGAACAGAGAAAAGGAAAGGCAACCCAACCCCATAAATGCACACAAGACAGTTTAACTCTTGCATGAAGCATTTGCACCCTTGTGTGGGGGACAAAAAAGTGGATGTGGAAAAAGTTCTGTGGGAACTGGAGGGAGATGGAATTGAGAAAAGCCATCTCTCTCCCACGTTATCTATCTTGGATGGAAGCTTCTGGTCCAGCCAGCAGCTTGGCAGTGTCTTCATTTACAATATTCCTTCCTGAAATCTGAAAGCAAATGGAAAAGGAGGTCAGCACCTGGAGGGAGATTTCAAACCATTGAAAGAAGCACAAAAATATGTATTTATTTCTAGGGTAAGTATTTGCAGTCACCCACAATCCTGATATCAAAAGCCCCCCCCAGTGAGACAGACTGGGGGTGAATTATTGCCCAGATCCACCCTGCAGGAGAAAATGCCAGGAGAATTCCATCAGAGACAGCTCCTGGGCTCTCCATCCCCTGCTTGGTGTCATTTCAGCCTCATTTATTCAATCCCAACGCCCCTGGAACGAGTCATGGAATCTCAGAGCTGATCACAAGCCCTGCTTGACACCAGGGCTGTCCTACAAACACAGGCACAACCCTGGGGATTAATCCTGGCTCAGCAAGAGGAGATTCAGCCCCCAGGGAGAGAGAGCTGTTTGCTTTTCTTGGATGAAGTAACTGCCCATTACCCACAAATTAATTCCACTCCAAACACTCTCCTCCTGCTCAGTGTTTTCTGCCCAAACACCACACCAGGACATTTTTGGGCTCCACCTCCCTCCCTCCGAGGTCACAGCAGAGCAGGCACTGTTCCAGGCTTTCTTTTTCAATCAAGAAAAATTCCAATTTGTGCCATGGCCAGAGTTTTGAAAAGCCTAATCACTGCTTGCATCTTGTGGCTCCATGATGAAAGGATGGGAAGGGAGCTGGCTTCTCATTCCTCGCTTTTGCCACGAGGTTTCTCATTCCTCTTTGCCTGTGGCTTGGTCACTCACTGATGGACTGTTCCCATCAGCAGGTCCCTACAGCCACCAATTAAGGGGAAGAAGCTCATGATTACCTTTGTCTAAATCAATGTTCTTTGCTGGGAAGCTTCTGGCTTGCTCAGCTTTCTCCTTCAGGATGTTGTTTTTGTAATCTGTGCAAGGGAGGAGCAGAATTCAAGAAAACAAAGAGTTTTATGAGCAAGACAGAGGTGATCAGTCCTTCCTTGCTGTGCTCTAGGTCTGGCACCTCTGATTTCTAGGAATTATTTCTGGAGTTACTCAGCAGGAAAACTGCTCTGACTTCATTTTAGCCCCTGGCATTCATCAGTTGTGCAAACTTCAGCTCCCTGCTCCTCACAGATCCTTCCAGCTCTGGATTGTCTCCTCAAAGCTCACCCGACAGATGCAATTATCCAATTTTATATCAATTTTGCTCTCCTGGGACACACAGAGAGGGATTTTTGCAACCCACCCTCTGCAATTCCTTTCTTTGCTTCCAATTTTTTTGTTTGCTGGGGCCTTTACAGCAATTCTTGGGACCTAAGGATTGTCAGCCTGTTCTTTTAAAGGTTGAACCTTTACTGGGGATGCAAATTTAAAAAAAAAAAAATCAAAGGGACAATTATTTCCTGGCTTATCAAGCAAGTTGCAGCTGGGGTGAACTTGCCATGATGCCAAGGCTTCAGGAACCTCAGGGTGGTGCAGACAAGAGCAGCAGTTTTGTGAAATGGATTCACTCCAAATCCCAGCAAGAACCAAGCCCTGATCGATTCTGACACAATAAACTCAAGGCTGCACCTTCAAACCCCAGCAAGGAGCAGCATCTACCTTCAGGAATGTTGGGAATTCCCCAAATCCATCCTATAAATCCCAAAAAAAAACCCACTTTCACAGTGTGAGATGAGCTTCCTTCCCCTCCTCCCAGTGGCTTTCATTTTACCACCACTTCCAGGGGGATTTGTATTTTCTCTTTTCTATCTCAGGGCCTCTGTTGCAAATTTTCTTCCTCTCGTTCTCTGTTCATCTGCCCTAATTGCTACCACAGATCTTGACAGAAGGCCCAAATGTTCCCTGAACAATTTGACATCCAGGGAGGAGAAAATCAGGAAGTTAAACCAAAGTGGCTTCAACAGAAGTTGGAGACAATGAACTCAACTAACTCAGGACTCCTCCTTACCCAATTTTGGTCAAATAAAGTCCATACCCACTTCCAGAGGTTAAAGAATGGGTTAAGTCACGTCAGAATATCCAGGTGCCATTAGAAATTTCAGATTTACAAGGGTTCTGGCCAGGTTTGGTGGCCAGGGATACCTACCCAGCCTGATGTCTTCACTTTTGTGTGGGGTCAGATCTGTCGTGTCCACTGTAAATTCTTTAAGATTCACATCCTTCCTGAAAAGGGAATAATGGTGGAAAATGGTATTGTCCCATCTTTTACTAACTGGCTCCTTTCACACTTTTCCCCATCGGCTTTTCTAATTCTTTAGAGAATTTTTTTTAAATTTTTTTTTTTCCCCACCTATTGGTCCAGATCTTAGAACAATGGGCAGCCAATCCTGGAATTTCCTTCTCTTTTCCACTTTAATCCTATAAAATGAGGTCTGGAGGAGCCCAGCTCCATGATCTTGGCCCCATCTCACCACAGATCTGTGCATTATTCCTTTCCCACCAGCTCCCAAGGACATCTCACAGAAACTTCATCCCTGAATCAGTTCCCAAAGAGTAGCAAGAGGAAATCCAATTGCCAAATCAGCCCCACAAACCATTTTCTCCTTCCACTTCTTCCTCCTAACCAGATTTTCAGCTGGTTTAGGCTCTTAGCTGAGGATGACATGATTTCATTTTAATGCATTCTAAGCCTAATTAATAATATTAACTATATTAAAATTAATTCTACTTACTCTCCATATTTCTTCACGTTGTATTCATAACCTAACCAGGAGGAAAAAGCAGAATGAGCAGTCAGAGCCACTCCAGACCCATTCCGGGTGGTGGCTTTTTGTGTGGCACCCGAAACCAGCGCTGTGGGTGTCACCCAGAGATCCCAAAGTCCCTTTATGGGATCCCACAGAGTCACCCAGCACAGCAGGGACCTGGACACCTGATAAATCCCACCTCTGAAGGGCTTTTCTTCTCCCTTCTACTCAGCAAATCTGGAGTGGGGTTCAGCCAAAGCCTGCACTTGGTGACCCTGGGGGTCTTTTCCAACCCCAACAATTCCATAAAATCAAGGTCTGGATGTTTTAACACCACACCAGCCCTGCAAATCCTCCCCACTGGGCAAGGACCTGGACACTTGAGTTCCCAAGGGATAAATCCCACTTGTGAAGGGATCTTCTCCCTTCTACTCAGCAAATCTGGAGTGAGCTTGAGCCAAAGCCTGCACTTGGTGACCCTGGGGGTCTTTTCCAACCCCAACAATTCCATAAAATCAAGGTAAATCCTCCCCACTGGGCAAGGACCTGGACACTTGAGTTCCCAAGGGATAAATGCCAATTCTGAAGGGATCTTCTCCCTTCTACTCAGCAAATCATGAGTGGGGTTCAGCCAAAGCCTGCACTTGGTGACCCTGGGGGTCTTTTCCAACCTCACCAATTCCACAAAATCACGGTCTGGATGTTTTAACACCACACCAGCCCTGCAAATCCTCCCCACTGGGCAGGTTCCTGGCTCTCCAGGAGGGGATCCCTGCCTGCAGCACTGCTCCTTGCAGGAATTATTTGCAGAACAGGTCAGGTTTCCCCTGCGCTCACCTCTCTGCCGGCGCCTGCGGGTGACGAGCACCACGATGATGAGGAGGACGAGGAAGAGCAGCAGAGTGGCCAGGATGTAGCCCAGCTGCTGGAAGAAGTGCATCCTGCTCTCAGGGATGATGACATTGATGACATTGTGGCCCCTGACCACGTTTGGATCTGAGGGAAGGAGAACAGGGCGTCACTGGAAATGGGATCACAGGCGGGAACGCTCAGGGAGAAATTCTGAACTGCAAGAATTTAATCCTGATTTACACCACCCCGCACCTCCGGCAGGTGGGAGATGCTGTGCTCTTCACCAGGTCAGAATTCCCAGGGTTTAACAGGATCCTTTCCCTGGGATCAGTGATCCCTGTCCATCAGAATGTTCTTGCAGGGGGGAATTCCAGAGCAAAGCCAGCCCCAAACCTTCCAGAGGGTCCCACAACCCTCCTCTGGGTCCCTTTCAACACAAACTCCACTCTGCTCTGGCTCCAGACAGCAGCCCCTCCTTGCCAAGGGTTATAATTTATGGAGTGGGAAGAGTTTTCAGAGCCAAAAAATGAGCTTCCTTTGAAATGAAATAAGATCAATAAAATAAATAAACCCCCCCCTCCAAAAACAGAGGGAAGCCAAGATTCCGTTCCTTTTGAGGGTGCAGCAGGATTTTTGTTCCACAGCAGAGGGAAGGGGAGCTCCAAACTTTTACATGGAACTTTTTTTTTTTTTTTTTTTTGGTAGATTTCAAATAAATAGGTCAATGTTTTACACATGTAAAGAGGAAGTGACTTCTCTGCTTGCAACAGTCAGAGGAATGGACAAAGCCAGCCCAGGCATGGATGGAATCCCACGGGACTCTGCTGGGAGAGGGTTTTTTCCTTCAAAACAGAGCTGAAATGTCACCTTCACCCCCTACAGGGAATTTTCACAGAGCACCAGGCAAGAACAGGGGGGAGCCCTCACCTCCCAATCCCTTGGGAGTGCCCCCTGCTAATTACCCAGAGGGAATAAGGGGAAAAGTGGGGGAAATGCCTCAAAAGCCACAGCAGCCTTCAGCAGCTGTGTCCTGACACTTCTGGCAGTGCTGGCACAGCGACTGCTTCCAGGGTTTTTTTTGGGGGGCAGTTTGTTTCCAGTGCTTAAAAACACCAACCCAGCAAAAATTCAAATCGAGTCGAATCAGGCAAGAGTGGATTGAGATAAACACTCTGAAACCAGAGATGATGGTTTGCTAATGCCAACAGCACTCCTAGAAAATCAAAAAGCTTGAGCAACGTGCTCTGTTCTGGTGGCCCAGTGCTCCACTCCAGCAGCACTCTGCTTTTTACTGGGATTTCCAGATGCCTTGTGCTCCCTGGATACAGAGCTGGAAAAACCATGGGATTTCCACCCTGCCAAGCTAAAAAATCTCAATTCCAAGCGAGAAAGCCACTTGCAAAGCTGCAAACAGCACATGTGGCAGCTCTGCTTTGTCCCATCCCTGGCTCCCTGCTGCCACAATGAGATGGTGCCACAGCAGAGGAATTCTATTCCTGGCTTTTTGCTTTCCCACAGAACTGGGGCAAGAGCTGGGTTTAAACTTTGGGCAACACTGAGGAGGTCACTGCAACAACAAACAGTGGAAACAGAGATTTAATAACTCTGGGCAATGGGGTATGTCCCATTTGATAACTGGGGAAACTGAGGCACACAGGGACAGCTCAGTCCCACTGTCAGTGCCCAGAGCAGGATCATGGGGTCACACAGGCTCCTCCTCACCTACACCAGAATTTAAGCTGGGGTGATGAAAGTTTGTTCTGTAACCAGGATCTGATCTCTCAGCACATCTCACATCCACCTGCCCCAAATTCACTCCCAGGATATTTTAACCAGGATATGATTAAAATAAAATAAATCCTGATGGTGAGAGGGGAAACCTTAAGTTTAAGAAGTGCCTTAACATGATCTTCTCAAAGTGTCAAGGACCAAATTATTCTGCTAAAAAAAGTAGAGAGCTCTCCCAAACCTGGCAAAGGTTTGCCAGTATTTGAGCAGTAATCATGAGGCACAACAGAATTTTCAGCCACCTATTGCAGAGCAAACCCTGAGGAAAAAAAGCTCTTTTAGTAGACATGCATCACATTTACACTGCTGAGCCTGAGAGCAGCACTGAGCCCCTGCTCTCTGCCCCAAATTCACTTCCAGGACATTTTAACCACTGAAAAATAAATCCTGATGGTGAGAGGGGAAACCTTAAGTTTAAGAAGTGCCTTAACATGATCTTCCCAAAGTGTCAAGACCAAATTATTCTGCTAAAAAAAGTAGAGAGCTCTCCCAAATCTGGCAAAGGTTTGCCAGTATTTTAGCATTAATCATGAGGTACAACAGAATTTTCAGCCACCTGCTGCAGAGCAAACCCTGAGGAAAAAAAGCTCTTTTAGTAGACATGCACCACATTTACACTGCTGAGCCTGAGAGCAGCACTGAGCCCCTGCTCTCTGCCCCAAACAGGATGAACTTTCCTGTCTGGGAATGGAGCTTGGAGCAAGGCCAGGGGCTGAGGCTGCTGCCTGAAAAAAGCTCCTTGGTTTGCTTTTGTTGTCTCCCCGTTGACGTTGTGCTCCCCAGAAGAATTCCAGGCAGTTTTTCCTGGAATGGGGCAATGCCTCAGCCTCCCCTGCTGCACCCAGGCAGGGCTGGAAAAGGGAACCCCTGGAAAGCTCCACTGCTCACACATTCCCATGGACTCAGCACATTTTTGTGAGTGGTGAGGGGTCACTGCCTGCAGGGCACAAAGTCCCAAAGCTGCTGGTTTGGACAGAGGAAGTGGCTTTTGCCAGGAAGGGAAATTCCTCCAGCACAGCCAGGTTAAACCACTCAGAGATTGCACCTCCTTTCTGAGCAGGTAGGGAACTCCTCAGGACAGCATCCTGAATAAATTTCTGGGTGAGCTACTCTGGAAACAAGATCTGGTTTCCATCTGTGGATAAGGCTCAAGGGCTGTGTGCAGGAACTCTGATATTTGGATGTCCTGGTCTCCAGCCACCTCTCCTCAGCACTGCCTGGATTTTCTGGACACCAACCTTAGCCCCAGGGAAAAAATTTAGGTCTCTATGACTTGAGAAAGCCAATTTCTTCAGGAGAATAAACCTATTTAAAAATGTATGAAGCAAATCAAAATTCTGTATTAAAGAGCCAATAAATATTAAACCACAATGAATATTTTAAAGTGTTAATAAAGAACTATACCCAAAAGACTTTAAAAAAAAAATTAAACTTGGGATTTTTGTTTTCTTTTTCTGCCTGAACGAAGTGTGACGGTTTTGAGTTTGGACAGGCTAACAGATGATAGTTCAGTGCAGTGGAAAATATGAAAATTGGTTTATGGCACACACACACACAGAAAAAAAAAAAAAAAAAGAAAAAAAAAAGCTGAAGGGTGGAGGAAAATTCCTGGTGGTTGATTCTGCATGGTCTGGCACCTTGCACAGCCTAAACATCCATGCAAAGGGGAGAGAAACTCTGGTGGGAAGAGTTGTGACAGCAAAGGCAGGGCTGCATCAACCCCCTGCCCACACCTCCATAAAGGCACGGAGGAAAGAGAGCCCATAAAAAGGGAGAGGGAGCTGTACAAAAATACAAACCAAACCCAGCTTGTTTGCCTCAGGACCCGTCAGCAGTGCAGAACTGCCCTGGGGCAGTAAGTCAAGG
Source organism: Vidua macroura (assembly GCF_024509145.1). Lineage (NCBI taxonomy): Eukaryota > Metazoa > Chordata > Aves > Passeriformes > Viduidae > Vidua > Vidua macroura. Next base: position 6,622,413 of record NC_071593.1, on the reverse strand, counting down.
TGATAGGTCAGAAAAGCAAAATAAATCCTGTGGCAACATTGGGTTAGAAAGCTCCATATTGCCACGTCATGAGGAACCTGAATGAAGTCTGCAATTTGAGCCATGGCTGAATGCTTGCTCTTGAAAATCTCACAGCCTCTGAGACTGATGTTTACCTGTGTCACAGCAATGGGTCCCCAGCCAGGTAACAGTTGGCATAAACTCTGTGTATTGCAGCAGGCTGATCAATCTTCATTGAGAAACCCACTGCTCTTTTTATACCCTAGTTTGCTACAGGTGGAATTGATTGGTCCTTTAGTTCAAACACCATCACCACTGGCTAATTAAGAAACCACTCTCTGGTAAACAACTCTCCACAACACATTCCACATGTTCACACAACAGGTGCAGCAAGCTAAGGTAAGAGTTGTTTCTCTTTCTTTTCTCTGCTCTTCTCACAGACTTCTCCCAGCACGATGCCTGGGGAAGTTGTGTGCTGCTCTGTGTGACCAGAGAGCTGCTGCCACAAACCTGAGCAACAAATCATCCTTAGCCCGATCGTGCTCCCATTCCTTTAAATTAACGCGACGACTGCAACGGTGTCCATCTCTACAAGGACAGCAGGGACACTCACCTGCAGCAGGGACACTCACCTGCAGCAGGGACAGCTCACCTGTAGCAGGGACCGCTCACCTGCAGCAGGACAGCTCACCTGCAGCAGGGGACACTCACCTGCAGCAGGGGCCACTCACCTGCAGCAGGGGCCACTCACCTGCAGCAGGGACTGCTCACCTGCAGCAGGGACCGCTCACCTGAGCAGGGACAGCTCACCTGCAGCAGGGGCTGCTCACCTGCAGCAGGGAGCACTCACCTGCAGCAGGGAGCACTGACCTGCAGCAGGGGACACTCACCTGCAGCAGGGGCCACAGACCTGCAGCAGGGGACACTGACCTGCAGCAGGGACAGGTCACCTGCAGCAGAGGACACTCACCTGCAGCAGGGACACTCACCTGCAGCAGGGACAGCTCACCTGCAGCAGGGACACTGACCTGCAGCAGAGGACATTCACCTGCAGCAGGGACTTCTCACCTGCAGCAGGGACACTGACCTGCAGCAGAGGACATTCACCTGAGCAGGGACACTCACCTGCAGCAGGGAGCGCTCACCTGTAGCAGGGGCCACTGACCTGCAGCAGAGGACACTGACCTGCAGCAGGGAGCAGTCACCTGTAGCAGGGGACACTCACCTGCAGCAGGGACCGCTCACCTGCAGCAGGGGACACTCACCTGCAGCAGGGACACTGACCTGCAGCAGAGGACACTCACCTGCAGCAGGGACAGCTCACCTGCAGCAGGACAGCTCACCTGAGCAGGGACACTCACCTGCAGCAGGGACACTGACCTGCAGCAGAGGCCACTCACCTGCAGCAGAGGCCACTCACCTGCAGCAGGGACCACGCTGTGCGTGGTGAGGTTCACCACCTTCCTCTCCCTCTCCGGCTCCGTCACGGCCACGTGGTAGATGCGGCGCTCGTGCAGGCCGCAGTAGTGGTGGTGCAGGTGGCACGAGTAGGTGCCCTCGTCGGCGCTCTCCAGGTGGGAGATGCGCAGCGAGAAGTCGCCGAGGGCGAAGGCGCCGCGGGTGACGTTCATCTTCTGCCGCAGGAACAGGGGCCCGTAGGAGCGGCGCTCGCCGGACGCGTACAGGTCCACCAGGCGGTCAGCGCGGTCCTGGGGCACCCCCGGGGGCTGCCGGTCCCAGTGCACCACCTGCTGCTCCTCCTCGCTGTGCCGCTCCGTCCAGATGTGCTGGCGGTTGACGCACGGCAGCGTCACCGTGCTGCCCTCCGGGGCCACCAGCACCGGCTTCTCGCCGTCCCAGTACTCGCTGGCCTCCTCGCCTGCTGGGGGAACACAACCTTGGGATGGGTTTTCTCCGCCGGTTTCGTCCCACCCGTCCTGTTTTCCCCAGATAATCGACGTAAAGTTTCCTTGCCGTGATGCCCTGTGAAGGCTGAGCTAGGACAGAGGCTGGGCAGAGCTAAAGAATAAAGCAGGGATTTATTAAAGGATCTCAATGGATCCACCTTGGGCAGCACCAGAGCCCAGCCAGGGCTGCAGCCAAGATGAACCCAAATGGTCCCAAGAAATGGATGATTGGTCACAAAATGATCAGCTCTGCTCCATTTGCACCTTGGAGTTGATTGTCCCATTCCAGCTTTAGCCCATGCACTCCCATCCTGCTTGTTTTTCTCTCTCCAGCCCACGCTGTTTGTGCTCCTGGGCCTGAGCTTTGGATCATTTGTCCTTGGTGCCCAGCTGGAGCAGGAATTGTTTTGTCTCCCTGCTCTGTGCACAGAGCTCAGCATCCCCTCATGTGAAGCCCAGAGCCACACACTAAAGCAGCAGAGAATGTGAAAAATAGAAAAGCTGAACCTGAGGCATCACCCAGGTTTCCTTTCCTTGGCCAAAATCAGCAAAATTTTAGGCCAATTCGCTGCCACATGCTGCGATCGATGTGAAATTCCCACTCAACGCCAAGTGTCAAGGACAGCCAGAGACACCTGAGATTGCTCCCATACCTTGGAATCCTGAATTGCAGGTGTCAAGGACACCCAGAGACACCTGAGATTGCTCTCTTGGAATCCTAAAACTCCACGAGATTGGAATCCTGTAACACACCCCCTCCCAAAATCTTAAAAGTGCCACATGGCACAGCTTGAACACGCATGAACATGAACAACCCTGCCTTTTTCACACTTATTTCAGCAGTTAGTAAAAAAAAACTCTATCCTCTAACACCCTTGGCCATTTCATGAAGCAAGGCCACTTTCTCCTCCTTCTAACTCAAGAGTTAATCTCCTGCTTCAGAGAGCAGGAAGCAAAATCCCTGCACAAGCTAAGAATGGAACGAGGATCTTCATCCCAATCCTCTGAACAGGAAATGCTTTCCTACCCACAAAGGCCCTAATTACTGGAGGAGCTGAAGCAGCACTGCTCCGTGTTTGGCTCTTGAAAAGGAATAACAGAAGAAGCCAGAGCACAGAGGAGCAGACTGGGGCTCTCAGGGTGTTCTTCTTGCACTGTGAGAGCAGCAGAGGAGAAGCACTTCCACCCCAGCAGCTCCACTGGTGTTATCCAGGGGCTTAAATGGATTTTTAATGGGTGACTGCGTGCATGGGTGGGGCTCCCAGCCTGGTTTTAGAGCTGGGCTTAAGGTGTGGTGGGTTTTTAAGTACAGGCTGCCCAGGGCAAGCTCAGCAGCCAGAGCACGGGCAGGTCCTTGTGGCTGAGCTGAGGGTGTGGATTGTCACCAGGGAGGGACTGTCACCAGGAGGAGACTGTCACCAGGAGGGGACTGTCACCAGGAGGAGATGGTCACCAGGAGGAGACTGTCACCAGGGAGGGATTGTCACCAGGGAGGGATTGTCACCAGGAGGGGATTGTCACCAGGAGGAGACTGTCACCAGGAGGGGATTGTCACCAGGAGGAGATTGTCACCAGGAGGGGACTGTCACCAGGAGGGGACTGTCACCAGGAGGAGATTGTCAACAGGGGGGGATTGTCACCAGGGGGGGATTGTCACCAGGAGATTGTCACCAGGAGGGGACTGTCACCAGGAGGAGATTGTCACCAGGAGGGGATTGTCACCAGGAGGGGATTGTCACCAGGGGGGGACTGTCACCAGGAGGGGATTGTCACCAGGAGGAGATTGTCACCAGGGAGGGGATTGTCACCAGGGGGGGACTGTCACCAGGAGGAGATTGTCACCAGGAGGAGATTGTCACCAGGAGGGGACTGTCACCACGGCCGCGCTGCTGCTGCAGCAGGGACAGTTTTGGTAATGACCAAGAGCAAACACGGAGCTGAGCAGGCTCCAGGCACTGCTTGGGCAAGGAAGATGAGAGGTTTTAAAATAAACCCTCTGAAACCCAGGCAGGCAGGCAGCAAACAGCACAGAGAGCAGGCGGTTTTCCTGCTGCTTCCCAAGCCTCCTGCAGAGCCGGGAGGTGTCACCACACCCACCTCTCTTGGCGATGACCAGCTGGATTTTCACAGTTTCATACAAGTGGCAGTAGTGATGGTGAAGATTACAGGAGTATGTGCCCGCATCACTCTCTGCGACACCTGTAGAGCAGGGAAGAGAGAGGAATGCAGTGTTTTATGCCGAGGCAATGATTATTTGTGTCATTTGCAGTTTCCCAAATCCTTGTCTGGATGTAAACAACTTTGATCTAAGCCGTCCTTATCACCAGGGTGGGTTAAGCAGAGACAAATCACCTCATGCAATGATTTGGTCAGCTAATGAAACAATTTGTTCAGTTGATTTGCTCTTGTGAGCAGAAATTTGTGTATTTCTTGTGAGTAGAAATTTGTGTATTTCTGTTAACAGGTGGAAAGAGGAAGCTGGTTTAGGTTTAGCTGAGAGGAGGTACAGGAACAATGACCATAGAGTGTTTATAGTCCAGGAACTGAATCACAACCAAAGGGCCACAAAAAGCCCAGGTGGCTTTCAGGTTGTTACAAATTCTCTTTCAAAACAGGTCGGCTTCAAAGGCAAATAAAACACCCAGCGCTTCAGAGAACCTCACAGAATCACTGAGGTTGGAAAAGAGCTCCAAGATTGAGTCCAATCTCAATCCTCACCTTGTCACCCAGCCCAGAGCTCTGAGTGCCATGTCCAGTCCCTCCTTGGACACCTCATGGGGTGGGGACTCCACCACCTCCCTAAGCAGCAATTCCCATGTTTAAAAACCCTTTCCAGGGGAAAAAAAAAATCCTCCTTTATCCAGCCTGAACCTCCCCTGGGGCAGCTGGAAGCTTCACTTTGAAGCAAAACCAGAGGGCTGCCCAGGAGCAGTGCATGGGTTTGGGGGCAATTCCTCAACCTCTTCCTGCCTTGAATTTTCAGCTGAAAGCTCCACTTCCCTAAGTGCTCAAGGAGCAGAAATTAATTAATGCAACAGACCAGGTATTTGGTAAGAGGGAATGCTGAGAGGGTTTTGGTCTGCTGAACGTGCTGAGCTGTGCAGGTTTTCTAGGATAGACCTGGAGGTGCACAAGTAACCATGGTGAGCACTGAGTGCCACTGAGATTGCTCCCAGACCCTGGAATCCTGAATTCCAAGTGTCAAGGACAGCCAGGCACACCTAAAATTGCTCCCAGACCAGGGATGGGGACTCCCCCACCTCCATGAGCAGCCCCTTCCAAACCTTAAAATTCCTCCTGAGAATAAGACTTCTTAACCTGCTATTCACAGAATGACTGGGTTGGAAGAGATCTTAGAGATCCTCCAGTCCAACCCACGCCCTAACACCTCAACTAAACCATAAATCCATTTACCAAAAACATGCTGTGAACCACCCATTTCCACCAAAACCCCCAAGCCCCATCGACCCTCAGGAAGGAAAAAAAAAAAAAAAAACAACCTCCACACCTTTGATCACCAGCGAGAAATTCCCATCTGCAAAGGCATTCTCGGGCATGAGGATCCTGCCCTGGTTGTAGGAGCTGTAGACACGTTGGTCCCCAGCTGAGTACATGTCACAGAGCCTCTCCATCCTGCTGTCCCCATAGTAGGAGCTGAGCAGGTCCCAGTGCACCACGCGCTGCCGGTCGTTGAGGCGGTCCTGGGTCCACACCATGCGGTGGCTCTTGCAGGGCAGCACGGCCTGGGAGCCCAGGACAGCACTGATGTTCAGCACAGACACCACCACGCTGGTGGGGTTGGAGGCATCAGCTGGGACTGGAAAACCAGGAGCAAACAGCAAAAAAAGAGTTGTAGGGTTATGGAGTTCATGGTGTGTGAAGGAGGGGCTGGAGTGGGAGTTGTGCTGGAATCTCTGCAGGCTTTTGATTCTGGTTTCAAGACCTGCATGGGGCAATGTCATAGAGAATCCTGAGCTGGAAGGACCCAGGAATCACTGATCCAACCTTAGCCCTGCACACACACCCCAACAACCCCACCCTGTGCATCCCTAAGAGTGGTATCCTGGAGCTGTCGAGGCTGGGACCATTCCAGGACAGCACTGATGTTCAGCACAGACACCACCACGCTGGGGGGGTTGGAGGCATCAGCTGGGACTGGAAAACCAGGAGCAAACAGCAAAAAAAGAGTTGTAGGGTTATGGAGTTCATGGTGTCTGCAGGGTTTTGATTCTGGTTTCAAGACCTGCATGGGGCAATGTCATGGAGAATCCTGAGCTGGAAGGACCCAGGAATCACTGATCCAACCTTATCTCTGCACACACACCCCAACAACCCCACCCTGGAGCTCTTGGAGCTGGGACCATTCCAGGGCAGCCTGTTCAGCACAGACACCACCACACTGGTGGGGTTGGAGGCATCAGCTGGGACTGGAAAACCAGGAGCAAACAGCAGAGAAAAGAGTTGTAGGGTTATGGAGTTCATGGTGTGTGAAGGAGGGGCTGGAGTGGGAGTTGTGCTGGAATCTCTGCAGGCTTTTGATTCTGGTTTCAAGACCTGCATGGGGCAATGTCATAGAGAATCCTGAGCTGGAAGGACCCAGGAATCACTGATCCAACCTTAGCCCTGCACACACACCCCAACAACCCCACCCTGGAGCTCTTGGGGCTGGGACCATTCCAGGGCAGCCTGTTCAGCGCGGACACCACCACACTGGTGGGGTTGGAGGCATCAGCTGGGACTGGAAAACCAGGAGCAAACAGCAAAGAAAAGAGTTGTAGGGTTACAACTCCAGGGTTACAACTTGTAGGGAGTTCATGGTGTGTGAAGGAGAGGCTGGAATCTCTGCAGGCTTTTGATTCTGATTTCAAGGCCTGCATGGGGCAATGTCATGGAGAATCCTGAGCTGGAAGGACCCAGGAATCACTGATCCAACCTTATCTCTGCACAGACGCCCCAACAACCCCACCCTGTGCAGTATCCAAATGCTCCTGGAGCTCTCAGGGCTGGGACCATTCCCTGGGGAGCCTGGTCAGTGCCTCCCTGAGGGGGAAGAACCTTTCCCTAATAAATAAAACTTTAACACACAGATTTCATTCATGTCTGTTATCAGGATTGTACGCTCGAGCTGTCCTACCCACCCTTCCTAATCCTGACCCCCAGTTTAATCCAGGTTTAGAGACACCAGTGCATGGGATGCACAATCCAGGGAAGTTAGGGATGAAAGCCCCTGTGCATGCCATGGAATCAGGGTCCCTCTCACTCCTCCTCATGATTACAAAACCTAGCAGATTTACAGAGACGCCACTCACCTGAATATGAGCCCACAGAACCTGTCAAAGCAGAAAATAAAGAGTGTTACTGACAGCAAAAGGATAAAAAAGCTACAAATACACTGCAAGTCAGCAGCCACCTCTGTTATTGCTCCATCTATTCCCCCTTCCCTGTTAATGCTGATGTTTATATCTGGATGTTTACATCCTTTTCCCACTCCAGCCACACACTTGGTCTGCACAGTTAATTCTGTGATGCTCTGGATGCATCAGCTCTCTCCAACTCGCATGACTCAGATCCACACAGGAAGAACTCTGCCAGAGATGAACCAATTCCTTTGATTCTGCATTTCTCTGGTCCAGTCCCTCCTGCTCCTTGTGTGGGAGGGGTCTAGAAGGTCTCCTGGCATCAGGCTTTTGATTCCCAACACAGATTCCCAAACAACACCACCATTCATCTCTCCACCCAGCCAAACCCAAGTGGGTTCCATCAAAATCATTGGAGGTTTTGTCCTGCTAATGTCAGAGGCACAAAGTCCTCCAGACAAAGACTGTATTTTTTTTTTTTTTATTTTAGCCCTGGAATTTATGAATTTCAAAATCAGCTCCAGACTGGGGGTATTTTAGCACACCCCCAAGTGCTGAGAATTAACTTGGTTTCCTCCCCTTTTTCTATCACAAAGCACTGGGCAGGGACAGCAGAGAACAAAAAATGAGCAGCACACCCTGTTGAACTGCCAGCTCAAAGGCACTTCAAATAGGAGGGTTTTTTTCCTTACATTTAAAATCTCAGCATCACAAAGAGAAAACCCAAATCTTAGACAAGGTCTGTGCTCTCTGTATATAAGAAAGAGACATCAGAATTCCATCATTTGATTGTCTCTCCTGATAGGCTGCAAAATGTATCAGCTGCAGCCCTTGTCTCTGCAGGCCAGGACTTAGATTTGGTTTAGAAAAACAAAAGAATGATTTAAAAAATCCCTTCCACAGCACCAAATCAGCCAGGAAAAACCGGTGTCACTTGTGACAGGCCACCAGCTGAGGTGTCACGGTGTCCAGGCAATGTCCTTGTGGCTGAACGGGTGTGGTTTGCCCCGGGGCCAGGGGACAATGTCGTGACATGAACAGCGATTTGGGAGCTGGGGAATGGTGTCTGAGGCTGCTTCCAAGTCCCTGCACGGACAACAAATTGATTTGGTGGGACAGAAACATCCTCTGCTGGCTCAGGCAGAGGAGTGAAGGCATTTACTGCTCTCCTTTCCTCTGGCGAGCTAATGGGAAAAACACGGAGCAGCGTCGAATTTACCAAGCAGAATTAGGAATGCAGCACGGGAAATCCAGCGAATGACAAAAGCTCAGCCATGCAAAGCTCTGAGCTCACACCAGCACCTGCCTCTGCACCTTGTTGGAGCCCTGCACCTTCCACCTGCCAGGGCAAGGACTTCCCTTCCCTTCCCTTCCCTTCCCTTCCCTTCCCGAGCTGCTGGAGCCTGGGCAGCACTTCCAAACACAACCCTCTGTGAAAAAGGGGCCTGGCTGGGATGGAACAGCTTTTAGACAAGAAAAGTTGATGTCTTGTGGGTTCTTTTCCCCTCCACTTCTAAAACTTCAGCCAGGAGCAGGGCAGGAATGCTGTGGCTTCCTCAAAAAGTCATTCCAAGGTGTTGCCCCTCAGTCACCAGGAGATGCTGCTGCTGTTGGGACCAGGGGAAGAGCCTGTGGATTTTACATTTTGCATTTTACAGACTGCATTTGTGACTTGCTGGCTGTTGCCACACAAAGCTGGGTTGCCACTGAGCACCCCAAAAGCCAGCCTAGATGAGGTGAGCTTAAATATTGGAGCTCAGCCCAGAGAGGTTTAGAGAGAAAGGGTTTCTCACTTTTGTGTGTGCACACACAGAGTCTGGGCAGAAACTCTGGCTCTGAACCTGCCCTAGGATATCATCCACAGTTTGACAAAACGGTGCAAATATAAAATAATTTTTTAAAAAGTGACATTGCAGCCAAGCAGCAAAATTCTAGAAGGGGAAAAAAAAAAAAAGGGATAACTCTTCACAAAAATGCACAGGAACTCCAGCAGGCAAAGAAGGAAGAACTGATTGCTCTGATTCCCCAGCCATGCTGGAAATCTGCACACATCCATCAGCTCCTGGGTAAGGCTCAGACTTACTTGACAGAGCTGTAAATGAGATCACTCAGAAATCTGAGGAATCTGGGATGTCTCTGATCTCCTGCACGCCTGGAGAAAACGGGATTTTGAACAACTGACCTTCAATAACCTGAGCAGAGAGCAGCAGTGGAAGGAGGAATGAGCCCTTTTCTCTTTTCAGTGTCTATATTATAGTTTTACAAGTTGTGAGTTTTGTAGCATTTCACCAATAAGCTACAAAATAGTTCTGTTTCTATTTTTATAAGGTTTTTAAGGAAAAACTATTTAATTAAGAAATGGCACCTAAATTATTTCCCCTTTTAATTCAATATCTAATTAATTGTAATGTGGACTTTTCTGTCTAATTATAAAATTATCTAAATTATCTATTAAAGTATTTATTAAATTATCTATTCTCTAAATTTATGAAGAAGAAGGTGAAGAAGGATTAGCTACTGTTCTAAAACTTTTATCTTGTTTTATATATATATTACTATATTCTAAAATTTAATCTCTATGTTTTCTATTATGTGATGTCACACATTTCTAATCAAACTACACACCTATAATTTCAGTTCTATTCTTCAATTTTGGAAGTTTTCTCTATGGTTTTAGGTCAAATGCAGTGTTCTCTGAGGGTTTGTGCCTTTCAGCACAGAAAGTCTTAAAATTCTCAGTATCTGGGGTTCTACCAGTCCCTCTGCTGTGGGACCCTGCTGTGTGAGACAAGCAGAGCAACCAAACCCTGCTTTTAAAAGGGATTTTATGGCACAGCAGATCCTGAGCAGAGATAAATGACAAACCCAGTAAAGGTGACAGCCCATGGAGGCAGCACTGGGAGCAGCTGGAAGAGATAAAGGACAAACCCAGTAAAGGTGACAGCCCATGGAGGCAGCACTGGGCTCTCCTGGAAGAGATAAAGGACAGCCCAGTAAAGGTGACAGCCCATGGAGGCAGCACTGGGCTCTCCTGGAAGAGATAAAGGACAAACCCAGTAAAGGTGACAGCCCATGGAGGCAGCACTGGAACCAGCTGGAAGAGATAAAGGACAGCCCAGTAGAGGTGACAGCCCATGGAGGCAGCACTGGGAGCAGCTGGAAGAGATAAAGGACAAACCCAGTAGAGGTGACAGCCCATGGAGGCAGCACTGGAACCAGCTGGAAGAGATAAAGGACAAACCCAGTAGAGGTGACAGCCCATGGAGGCAGCACTGGGAGCAGCTGGAAGCAGGGATTTCTGAGCAGAGATAAAGGACAGCCCAGTAAAGGTGTCAGTCCATGAACTGCAGCACTGGGACCAGCTGGAAGCAGGGATTTTGGCGAGTCAAGTGTGAAACCAAAGAGTCTTCATGCACCTAGTGACAGCTCTGACCTCTGTCCTCACAGGCCTCCAGGAGCTGGAGCTTCTAAACCCAGAGCTGTCAACACAGGACTCAACTGTGGCTTTCATTTTAAAATTTCAAGTTCCATGGGATGGAGAATCACTTTGTCTTCTCTGGGTGATGTAACCACAAAAAAAAAAAAGACAATTCTGTGCTGTCCCTGACACGTTCTGTGCTGAGTCAGCAGGATCCCAGAGATACTCTGTGGTCCCACTGTAGAAGAAGAGGCAAGCAGCCTGGAAAATAATTTCTTAATCCCTTGTAAAAGGCAGAGCCAGTTCTTACTTCTTGAATCACATCCATTTTTCATGTGAAGAATAAAGCCACAAAACAAAAAAAAAAAAAAACTGTGGGCAAACTAGAAGCAAAAGGCCGGGCTGTGAAAGATGTGTGACATGCTCAGAGCTCTCCAGGCTGTGTCCTTGGAGCAAGACAAGGACAGAAAATTGTCCCCTGAGTCCTGCCTGAACAATCCTGGGCTGAACTCCCTCCTGGGAACACAGGAGCTGCTGCTCAGCTCGGCGCTGCTGAAACCTCTGAGCTCCTGTTTCATACTGGGGGGTGAAAAACAACCAGAGCAGAAAGGGACATGTTCTTCCCCAGATCTGTGTGTGCCAGATTCCTCATTTCTCCCATAAATCCCTCTGTTTGTAGGGGGCTTAATGGGCTCTGTAGGGTCATTACACAATTATGGGAAAAGCAGCAGCCTGTGCCACCACGCTGTCCCCAAACCCTCCGGGGAGTGGCAGTGGCTCCATCCTGGCTCCTTTAGGGGGCTGAGAGGCCCTGATGGTTTTTGGTGCAGCAGCATCGAGGTGACAGTGACATAAATGAGCCCAGGTTTTCTAAACCCACCCAGGAGAAACATCTGGGCTCATCTGGAGGAGAGAGATGAGCAGAACAGCTCCTCCTAAACTTCTCCCATTCACCTCCTGGCCAGCCTGCAAGACTCAGCTTTTCACTAAAACAGAATTTCCCTTCAAAGCCCACTGATGGTCAAGCCAGGCTTCGAACTGGGATTTTCTCTAAATCTCTGTGTTTGTTTATTTTTAAAGGCTTCCTGGGACAACTTTCCCAGCAGCAGACTCTCCCACTTCCCAAAAGATGTCAGAGCCCTTAAACACCCATCCAGCCCCAACAATTCCTGCGCTGCCTGCAGGTAGGAACATGCAGGGAGCAGGAATGTGCTGCCTGTGCAGAAAGGAAAAACTTTTTGTCTCTACAAGGAACCAATCCCCACCTGGGGCACAGACAGGATCCCTCAGAGATCTGCCCCAGCTTTTCTGGGATTTTTAGCTGAATTTAGAAAGCCTCCCCTGCCTTGTGAGCTTCCCCTTGGCTGCAGGCCCACGGAATGGTTTTGTAGAGGCACTCCAAACACGGAGCTGTTCCTCCCTGAGACATTAACACTTGAGGGAGTGGTTCCTCTGCAGGAGGGGTCACAGATTTCCTCAGAGCACAGCTTCCCTCCCTTCTCATTCTCGTTATTGAGTTGTAGCCTGGTTTGGGTGAGCTCAAACATCAGGGCTGGCAGGAGCGCATCCGGGTAAATCCAAAATGCACCTGAAGCTCTGTCAGAGATCACCCCTGCTCAGGTGGGACCTTTGGCTCTGCAGCAGCCCAACCTGCTATTCCTGCCCTGGGTGCTCTGCCAAACCTCACTGGGAGTCGCTGGACTGGTTGGTGCTTCTGGAGCACACAACTGTGGGCTCTCCTCCTCCTCCTCCTCCTCTTTAACCCACCCCACACCCCACATTTCTGAGCCACTTTAACCCTTCTGTCCCTATGACCGATCCCATCGTTTGCCAATTCCTAAACCTTGCCTCTGGGCATTGCAGAAATGCCGTGGTGACATGGAAAGTGGATTAATTAGGGACCAAAGGGAGAGCTCCTCACCTTATTCCACCTCAGTGCTGAGGAACTGAGGGGCTCAGGTGTCAGCCACAGCCTTTTAACTGGGCTGGGAAGAGCAGGGGGTCACCAGCCCCTAAAAAATTTCTGCTCCTCACTTCTGACTCCTTTCTTGCACCTTGCTACCCAAAAGTGAATCCTGTGTCTGTCTTTATGCTGACAAGAGGAAAAGAAACCCAAAAACCACACATCCTTTTTTCCCCTCCATCTGAACCCTCACACACAGAGCCCCTCAGCTGCTTCTGCTTCTTCAAACATAAAAAAATAAATCCTGTACATCTGACTCTGAAAGCTTTGCTGTACTCACAGCCAAGCTTATTGGGTTTGAATTTGCTGATAGATAAAAAAAAATTGCACAAACATGCTGAACAGAGCTCCTACAACCTCAAACATTTTTTCCATTCTCTCCCCACAAAGCAGAGAGGAAACCTACGACTCCCTCTCCTCCCCAGATGAAAACAGAGCAAATTTAGGAATCTGAACAAAGTCTTACAAAGATAACGCTTCAAAATCTTGTAGCCAACCCCCAGCCCCGTCGTGCAGCCGAAATAAAAACAAGTAACACCACACCAACAGCTCAGAGCTTACTTTGCTGAAGCAAAATCTGCCACAGGAGGAGTTTTACAAGTTGCTCCATTTCTTCGGCTTCTCGGAGTTTTCGCCTCTCTTGAAAAACAAGCTGAAGGCTTTTTTTTTTTTTCTCTTTCCTTAACTTTCCTTTCTGTAACTGGAAAACACTATGACCTCATCAATTTACATCCCCAGAGCTGAGGACAGCAGCTCAGATTCTGCAGGATTACTCCACCTCCAGCCCCCCACCTCCTTCCCTTCCCTTCCCTCACTTTCTGCGGAGCCCTCTCCTCCTTCCCCTCCCTCTGGCACCTTCTGAGCCCTCCCTCACTCTGACATCAAACTTTCATCGGCTGAAGTTGGTCCCACACAGCTCTGGGCTGACAAAACAAATCTTTCTCCCTCCCCCTAGGGATGGAACCAATTTTCCTCGGGCTTTACTTGATCCAGCTGTTCCTGCCTTTGTCTGACACTCCCCCAGACTGGATTTATTCTGCTGCCTTCAATGGGGTTTTGATCTCCTCATATGGTTTTACTTCCAGCTCCAGTCTCCAAAGACAACCTAGAAAACAATATTTACCCTGTCCTGTGATTTGTAAGCAAGGGCTGTGTATTTACAGGAAAATTACAATGAGTATAAAGTCAGGAAATAGAGTATAAAATAGGAAATAGAGTAGCTGCTGCTATGATATTAAAAGTAAAATTACATATTAAAGGAAAATTAAAATATGGTCAATTTTTCTGTTTTCTCACATGCTGTTGTCAGGTTATTGTTGCTTATGGTTAACACCGTGTAGTGGATTGGATTTATTGGATTTTACAATTCAATCAAATTAATCATCAAGTGAAGAAAGGGAATTAAAACTCACTGTCCTTAAATGTCTGTGGGACTCCACAAGAGAACTTAAAAACAGAAGTCAGGAGCCTTCCCATGGGATCATGAGGATAAACTTAATTGCCACACTTGAATTTTTCCTTCTGACATTTCTCTGTCTCTCTACTCTACCAGAAAATAGATTCCCTCTATCCCAGAGGGGGAAGAGTTTCAGGAAAGAGGAGAGTGTTATAATTAAAACAACCTCCTAAATAAACATTTAAATAATTACACACTGCAACAAGGGAAACTTTGGGAGCATCCAGATCAGAACTTCACCCAATCCAGGATCCTGTCTCCAACATCAGACAGAACCAGACACTTCCAAACAAATTCCAAGAAACTGAAGCTATTATTATTATTAGATAATATGACCATGAAAAAAAAAAAAAAAAAGCCTGCTGTTAACTCCACACTGTCCAAGACAGATCCAGAGAACTGGTTAGGGAAAAAAACTAAAATAATCTTCAGATAAGAACAAAAATTTCCCTGGAAACTCCAACTCTGACATTTCTCTGAAGTGAGGAGATTTGGGGGTGATGGGGTAGGAACAGCCCCTCCCTCCACGTTCCCACCCTCATCACCTGGATATGAACAAATCCAGCCCAGCTGCAACCCCAATCCCATCAGCTTCTCTTTGCCAGCCTCAGGAATTCCCATTATTCCAGTCCCAAACCACCTGCAGGCAGCAAAAACTCCTGTTCCCCTGTCCCTGACCTGTGCCAGGTGTCACAACAACCACAGCACTGGTCCAGAGCAGCTGCTGGGCCAGGAATCCCATGGAATCCCATGGAATCTCACGGAATCTCATGGAATCCCATGGAATCCCATGGAATCTCATGGAATCTGGAACCTTTCTCCATCAGGGAGCCAGCCCAGGCTGTGTTCAGAGCAGCCTGGAAAATGCCTGGCTGGGAGGCAAAAAGCTGCTCCCACCTAACAGACAGCAAATCCAGCATTTTCTCCTTCCCCTGGTCCCTCCCAACCACGGGCAGGACCTTTTCCCCACTTTTTTCCCAGTTTTTTTCCCACTTTTCTGCCTCCCAGCTGTGGCACTGCAGAGGTTACTGCCTGCCCCTTGCCTTGCAGGGTTTTTGGGAGGGAGCAGATTGCTGTGGTTGCTGCTGTCATGGACTGGATATTTCCTGACTGCAAGGAGCCAAGTCCAGGCTGAACAAGGCTGAAGTCTCCTAAAATCACCCAGGGGAAGAGCAGCAGCTTCTGTGGGGTTCACAGAGGGGCTGAAAGGGACACATTTAGGGGGTTGTTATAATTATTTTTTATATATTTATATATGTATCTGTCTGTCCCCTCTCTAATCCTGCACAGTCTGCAGCCAGCCCTGCTTCCTGGGGCTTTGCTACTCCAAAGACATCCTGGAGGAGCAGCTGTGTCAACATTTTTCCTGGTCTAGGAGCTGAATTTTTAACCAGCTTCTCCATTCTGAGCTGAGCAGTGCTCCCCAGCCTTTCTCCTTCCCCACTCCCAGGGGAATTGGGGTTGATTCTCCCAATACCAAGCATCCCTTGGCTGCCCACTGCTCATCTCCAGCTGACCACAAATCCTGACCAGAGAAAGCAATTTCATCCAGGCGAGGAAAAGGGACTTTCCAGCAGCAGCAGGAGTGGTTTTGCAGGCTCTGCACCTGCCAGCAGATCAGGTCAGCAGCAGAAGAAAGGCTCCCCTGTTCCCAGAGTCGCCTCTTTTTCACTGTGGCAAAAGAAAATCGGTGTTTCACACCTAATTCAGATCTAAAGCAGCGACTCAGGTGGACAAAGCCCTGCTGAAAGTGCAGGGTCGCGAGGGTAATTGGCTCGTGGGAAGTGTTGGATGTCAGGAAGTTTCCTCCTCCCCATCTCTTCCATTTTTTCCATTTTTGTTTTCAGGCTGCACTGAGAGACTTCCCAATAAATCCAAACTGAAGGCCAGCAGCCAGAAAAACTGAGCAAGTATCAGATCGAGAAAAAATGTCTGATGGCAAGGGGAACTCTGCATCCTTTAGTGCAATTTTTGAGAGCCACTAACCCTGGGAAACAGGAGTGGAAGTGGCCCCTTCCACCCCATCTTCACAGCCATAAATACATGAATTAAAAAGGAATGCCAGCATTAATGATCTGTTGACACAAATTACAGTACAAGGCCTTGTGTGCAGGATTTGTCAGCACTCCAGGCTTATCATCAACAGCTTCTTTAAATACAGGACCCAGAGCGTTCCACCAGGATCAAAGGAGAAAATACCTACTCATGGGAAGAAGAAAGGATAAAATTCCTGGAACAGAAAAGTAGTAGGGAATTCTACAGCTTAGGAATAAAGAGTACAAGAGTACAGCTAATTGGCAGTGGCAAAGGCACTGGGAACAGCAAAAGAAAGGCACAGCAGTTCAGGGTTAATTTACACCAACACCATTTTGATTTTTCACTTTGGCAAAGCTTTTCTCTTGAAACCAAATCTTGCAGCTGCCACGAACCCCTTAAGCGAGCCTGAAATAATCCAGCTTAGAGCAAGACCTGTGAACTGAGAGGACAAAACTGAAAGCCAACCACAATGACAGGGCTGCCAAGCAGAGCCTGTCATTACTGCAGGGCTGGAACAAGCCAGGCACCTCTCAGCCCCAGCATTACCCTGCTTGTTCCCCAGCCACAAACACAAAAACCCTGATTTGCCTTCTCTGAAGGGCACAGCCAGAATGACAAGATGATGCTCTCACCAGATGTTGTTGTTTTCTTTGTTTCATTTCACTGGAATCCACTGTAATCAGCAGCCTGAGATGCAGCCACCAAAGTAGCTGGGGCAAACGTGGGCTGGAGGATGAGCAAGGCAGAGCTCTGACACCTTTAGGCTGTGGTGAATTTAAAAAAAAAAATATCATGAGAACATTAAATACCAGCCAGAGACAGGTGAAATTCACAGAAATGCCCCACTGGCAGTCGCTGCCATGCTGTGCCCAAGCACTCCTCAATCCCAGCGTTGCTGAGGTTGGAAAAGAGCTCCAAGACTGAGCTGAATCACAACCAAAGGGCCACAAAAAGCCCAGGTGGCTTTCAGGTTGTTACAAATTCTCTTTCAAAGCAGGTCTGTTTCAAAGGTAAGTAAAACACCCACTGCTTCAGAGAACCTCACAGAATCACTGAGGTTGGAAAAGAGCTCCAAGATTGAGTCCAGCCTCAATCCCCACCTTGCCCCCAGCCCAGAGCTCTGAGAATTCCTGGGACACCTCCAAAATGGGCACTCCAAACCTCCCTGTGTTAAATTCCCACATTTAACAACCTTTTCCATGGGGAAATTCCTCCTGATGTCCAACCTGACCCTCCCCTGGTGCAGCCTGAGGCTTCGTTTTGAAGCAAAACCAGAGAAATAGGAACAGCAGCAGGTGGGTTTGGGGCTGTCCTTTGCAGGCAGCCCCTCAACTTCCTCCTGCCTTCCATCTCCACTTCCCTATAACCCAAGGAGCAGAAATTAATTAATGTGCGTGTCCAGGAATGCAGGAGTTTATTCAGATGGAAATGCTGAGCTGTGCAGATTGTCTGGGACAGACCTGGATGTGCCCAAGCGAGGAGTTAAACTGCAGCATCCGGGGTTTTCCAGCTGCGTGGATTATTCCCATTAATCCACGGGTTTGTGTGTTCTTCCAGCTTTGCTGTCCTTGGAGCAGGTCACAGAGCTCTGTCTGCACCCACAAGGCATCTCCAAAACTCCCTGCATTCCAGCACCCTTGGATGGCACAAAATTTAAACACCTTCTTTGGCTGGAAAGCTTCAGATTCCTGGGATTCATCTCAAAAGCATTAATAAAAACCAGTTACAAAAACAGAGGAATTGCCCAGGAAACCAACACTGATTTTTTTTTTTCTTTTTTTTTTTCTTTTTTATTCCAGACAGAAGCTACCCCCCAAAAAAAAAAACAACTGACCAAGGAGAAATGGGAAAACAACAGGCAGCAAATAAATCAGGGATGGAAAAAGAGACACAAAGCAGCAAGTCACAGAGCAGGTGTAAATTATAGTTTTCTGTTAAGTTTAATATTTTTGGCATGACCAAACTGTATGAAGGTAAATCTGAAAAATCACTTCTCTAGAAAAATAATTTTAGTAAAAAAAAAAAATTAATTTTAAGTACTTGCAATGATTGTTTCAATTTAAATGCTGTTTAAAAAAATATCACATTAAATGTGTTTTCTGGTCCCTCGTTGATGTGTGCAAGGCTCTCTCTTGGTCACAGCACACTTGGGTCTGTCCCACACAGCACAGGCAGCTCCTGGTAGGAAAAATTTGGAATCTAAACAGACAGGAGCAGGAGGGAGCCACGGAACACAAAAGGAAATGAGTCACCCCAACTCACAGAGCAGAGCAGTGGCAGAACTGGGAGCAGAGCCTGGACCAGCTGCACAGATTTGGGGAAGATTTTGGGAAGAATCTTCATTTTTAACTTTCCAGTGGTCCCATTTCATCCCTCTTGCCTCTCAGATCTTCCCAGGATTCCCATTCCCTAGGGAAACCAGGAGTCATTTCTACCTGCTGCTTCTTTACCCCAGTGAAATGATATTTTCTACCTTTTATTTCATTTAAATTATTAAGTACTCATCTCCCAGTCTGTTCTGAGAGCCAGGGGTGCCTTCAACATAAGTATGTTAAAGAAAAAACAGGTCCAAATCCCTCCATGAAGCATGAGGGGATGGAAGAATGTGCAGCTCTGAGTTGGAGTGACAGCAATCTGAACTCCAGGAGTGGCTCTGTTCGTGTGTCTCCATCTGTTAATCCTTCCTTAAGGTCCACAGCAGCAGCCAGCAACTGCATTTTCCTAAAAAAATCAGGATTTTTTTTCAGTGCCACTTGCAACTGAGTGCTCCCAAAGCTTCTAAATTCATAGAGAAGATTCCCCCAAAATCAACTTTTGAAGCTGGAGTGCCTGAGACAGAAGAGTGTCCAAGCCATGACACGGGACTGACTCACTCCCATGTGGCTCTGGAGCATCTCAGGCTTTCCCAAATCCACAAAGAATCCATCAGGCTGCACTTTGGGGGATGGATCCCCAGTCCTGGGCCAATTTGACAGCTGGCAGACAGCAGGAGGCTCAGGAGGAAATGGCTGGGGCATCAAATCACTCTTTGAACTCTGCTCAGCCCCTGTGGATGTCCCCAGAAATGGGGGAGAAAGCAGCAGCTCCTGGCTGTTCCTCATCCACTTTCTGAATTTCCAGAGAAAAGCCACCAGACCTGGGTCCCATCTCTAAAGGGGCAGGAATTTTGCATCCTCTGCCATTCCAGATTTTGAGGCATTTTACGTGGAAATCGTTAATGGAAAAGAGGGGAGAAGCAACCGAGCTGGAAAAGTATCCAAAAATCCTGCACCACTGTCCAGTGTTCCAGGTCACTCCCAAACCCCTGGAGCAGGCTGACCACACCACAAATCCTGACCACAAAGTGAATTTCACTCCTCCCACAGGCAGCACAAAGTCAGGTTTCTCCAACCTGGGAAAAGCTCAAGGCACAGCTTGAAAAGTGTAAGGAATTTCACTCATCTAACAGGCAACATTAAAGCAGATTTCTCCAACCTGGGAAAAGCTCAAGGCACAGGACCCAGCACTGTTCAAACTGAATTTCACTCCTCCAACAGGCACCATTAAATCAGATTTCTCCCAGCTGGGAAAAGCTCAAGCCACAAGCACCCAGCACTGCTCAAACTGAATTTCACTCCTCCAACAGGCACCATTAAGTCAAATTTCTCCCAGATAGGAAAATCTCAAACCACAAGCACCCAGCACTGCTCATTCCTGTGAGGAATGAGAAAATTCTGGGAGCTCTCAGGAGCTAAGAGATGACATTTAGTGTCCCCTTTGTGCCTCAAACCACATTTTGTGGCCTCTGTGCACGTGGGAACAGAGCTCTGGTACCAAGAAGTTTTGACACTAATTGCAGCCCATCCATTGCACCCGCCTAAAATAATGAAGCAGTGGGGTTCCAGCTTATTTTGAGATCAGAAATGAATGGGAAAAGAGTGGGAAAATTAAGGGGTTGGTCCTGAAGAGGGTGCTCAAAGGTGCCTCCCAGAGTTGTGTTATTTACCTCAGGGTTGCAGGCCGTTCCATTAAAAATAAAAATACTTTGGGTGAAAGGAGGTTGCTCTCCAAAATGCAGTATAATCCTGCTGCCAAATTTAGACACATAAACATGGAGCCTGGTCAGCTTTAAGGGTAGTCTGTGTGAAAAGTGTATTTGCCCAGGATTAACCCAAGAGGACTGTGGTAACCATAATTTTAGCTAAAAAAACCCAGGGTGCTGCTTGCTTTGCCCCCTTTAGAAATCAAGAGAAAGTTCCCACTCCACTTTGGGGATGACACCACGTGTGGAAATCCCTATTTCTCCTTCATAACAACGGGGAAATGCAATTTCTCCCTCAGAACAATGTGGAAATCCATATTTCTCCTTCATAACAACGTGGAAATGCAATTTCTCCCTCAGAACAATGTGGAAATCCATATTTCTCCTTCAGAACAATGTGGAAATGCATGTTTCTGCCTCAGAACAAGGTGGAAATCCATATTTCTCCCTCAGAACAGTTTGGAAATGCAATTTCTCCCTCAGAACAATGTGAAAATCCATATTTCTCCCTCAGAACAGTTTGGAAATGTATATTTCTCCCACAGAACAATGTGGAAATGCAATTTCTCCCTCAGAACAATGTGGAAATGCGTATTTCTCCCACAATACAACGTGGAAATCCATTTTGCTCCTTCATAACAACGTGGAAATGCAATTTCTCCCTCAGAACAATGTGGAAATCCATATTTCTCCCTCAGAACAGTTTGGAAATGTATATTTCTCCCTCAGAACAATGAGGAAATCCATATTTCTCCCACAATACAATGTGGAAATCCATTTTGCTCCTTCATAACAACGTGGAAATGCAATTTCTCTCTCAGAACAATGTGGAAATCCCTATTTTTCCTTCAGAAAAAAAAAGGGGGAAATGCAATTTCTCCCTCAGAACAGTGTGGAAATCCAGAGTGAGCAGTGCCAGACTTACCCTGGGGACGTACCGGGTGCTGCTGGGCAGATCCCAGCTGGCTGTGCCATGTCACCCTGGCTGTGCCACATCACCTTGGCTTGGCAGTGCCACCCTGGCCTCTCTATGCCATCTTTGCCTCCCTGGCCTGGCTGTGCCACCCTGGCCTGGCTGTGCCATCTTTGCCTCCTTGGCCTGGATGTGCCACCCTGGCCTGGCTGTGCCATGTCACCCTGGCCTGGCTGTGCCATCTTTGCCTCCTTGGCCTGGATGTGCCACGCTGGCCTGGCTGTGCCATCTTTGCCTGGCTGTGCCATGTCACCCTGGCCTGGCAGTGTCACCCTGGCCTGGCAGTGTCACCCTGACCTGGCAGTGCCACCCTGGCCTGGCAGTGCCCCCCTGGCCTGGCAGTGCCATGTCTCCCTGGCCTGGCAATGCCACCCTGGCCTGGCAGTGCCACCCTGACCTGGCTGTGCCATGTCACCCTGGCCTGGCAGTGCCATCTTTGCCTGGCAGTGCCACCCTGGCCTGGCTGTGCCCCCCTGGCCTGGCAGTGCCCCCCTGGCCTGGCAGTGCCCGTGCTGACAGCAGGACAAACCCTTTTTCCCTGAGGAAACAGCCCTGACTCAGGCAGGGAGCGTGGCCGGTGAGTAACGTGCTGCTGCTCACACTTTGCTGACTCCAACTCCATTTCTTCCACCTCTTTTTGCCCTCAGCTTTAACCAGTTCCTCACTGGCTGGTGATAAAACTCAGCCAGATCATCCTACCATCAACTAATTCCCCTAAAACACAAAAATCCCACACTATTAATTTTTCACCTGCTGTGCCAACTCCTTGCTCACAATTCCACATCCTTGTATTAACACCAATCATTTTACAAGTGAGAAAGGAATTGCAAAGTATTCCAGGAATGGTTTTTTTTTGACATAGACACACCAAAGGCAGTGACATTCCCTCAGCACAACACCTGCCTGAGCAGCACCAAGCCACAATTACTGAACAAGTAAAAAAAAACCTCATTTTTTAACAATAGTTCATGTTTTCTATTTCAAACCAAATTTTAGCCACTTCCATTTAGCCTTGTCAAGGTGCTACTGTCTATTCCAACTCCTTTTTTACCATTATTTTGCAGAAAATTCCAGCTATATTCAAGGGGGACAAGTCTCAGTTTTAGAGGTCTTAGTGTCCATGCAAGGAGCAAGACAAAAAAAAAAAAATCCCTAAATCAGGGATTTGACACAAAAGTGATGTATCAGCTGGTTTTCTTAAATTCTCTGACTCACAGAACTCCTTGTTTCAGTTTTATTCCTTAGTTTTGTAGGGAAAGTCAAGCAAGGATGGATTCTTCCACAGGAAAACCAGCACCCTGTGTTTGCTCCAAACTACCTCAGATGTTTACAGCAGCTACAGTTATTTTTATTTATTTATTTTAAAAGCAGCAGGGAAAAAAAAACCACCAAAAAACCCACTTTTCAAACCCATTTCAGCTCTGCAAATGCTCCAGGCTGGGTACAGAGTGCTGTTATTTTTGGAGAGGTTCATCCCAAATGACCCCAAAGCAGGATGTTTTCCTGGAAACCAGAGAACAGCATGAATGGTGAAAAGAAAAGATGGCATTTGAGGCAGCCCCAGGTGCTGTTTGGAAGATCAGTAATTCCACCTCAGCCAGGTTTTCAGCTGATGGGGACAAGCCTGGTTTGTTCAATTTGGAACCTCTGGATCAGGGATCAGTGCCACCAAAGCAGAGCTGGCTCCAGGATTTGAGGAGGAGCAGGTCACAGCTCCTGGAGCCAACGCACACCAACATTTTGGTTTTTCACATCAAAGTGCCCCGTTTAACAGGGCATGAGCTCACCAGAGTAAAGGTACCCACTGCTCCTGCCCAGGAATTATGACATTTATTAATTATTAATGGTACTCAGGTCCTATTAATGCCCTGAAAGGTGTTTTGTGCACCAAATGCTATAAACATCCCCTGATATTGGCTGATTTACTCCCTTTTGAGACTGGAGCCTATTACTGGAACAAAGAACTGTTCTCACAATAAAAATATCAGAACAACTCTTTTTTTTTTTTTTTTTTTTTTGCAGAGAAATCCTCCAGCAGCAGGAGGAGGCATCACCCCTGTCCTCTCCCTCTGATGTCAAAAAACCCCAAAACAAAACCAAACAGACAAACAAAAAACCCAAACCCCAAGCAAACAAAAACCCCCACAAACAACAACAAACAAAACCCCAAATAAACCACACACAAAAAAAAAAAAAAAAAAACAAAACATGCTCCAAAAAACCTTGTTTTAGGCACACCAGCTATCAGAAGCCAATACAACAGAAGAATATTTCTCTTTATTTCTCTTTTTGTTGCTCCAGTTGTGTGCAGCCAAGGACATCCCACAGCCTGTCCACATGAAATCCTCGAAAACACTGGGAATAAAAAATCATCCTTGAAAACACTGGGAATAAATCCTTTCAGTCTGCACCACTCAAATCCGTGTTTTCCCCCTGGTGCCTTTACAAGCTCCTGGTTTGAATCAGGTCCCTGAAGCAGGAGAAGCCCATGAGGAACCCAGAGTGGAACTGAATTAATGAAGTGAGCCAAAACTAAAGGAGACAACACCCCAAAATATTCCTGTGCAGAACTGGAGAGTGGCTGCCCAGGAGCTGAAATCTCTTCTGCACAGCCCAGACCATCACAGGGTTAACTCAGGCAGCAATTGCTGACCTCCTGCAATTTATACACAATTTAAATGTTTCTACTTCCCACCCACTTTGGTTTCAATGCTTGTTACCAAAGGGACCAAACGTCCTGATGTGCAGTGGAATAGAGAGCTTGCTGTTTTCTAAAAAAATTGGAATTAATTTTGTATTCCCCAGCAGTACCATAAATCATCCTGCTTCTGCTTTAATCCTAAAAGTCTCCTGTCATTTCCAACACCTCACCTCTACCACCATGGAGCACCCAGCAATTTTCTAGTTATGTAAAGTACTGGAAATTGATGCAGACTTTTAGGAAAAAACTTATTTCCCATTTATCCCCTTCCCATATTCAGGCCTCATTCTCAGCTGGAATGCGTTTTTAAGTTAAACTGGATTTATTTGTGGCTGAAATAACTTTTATTTTATGTCCAGAAGCCTCTAAAAAACTTCAAGAATCCATGTTGATGTCATTGAACACCACATTTTCTAGAGAATACTCTTAAAAATGTATTTAGTTCTTACTCTGGTAAGAATCATTGCTCTCCGGGTTAGCCAAAATCCTTTTCGCCAGGAACTATTAATTGCTAACATTAAAAAGAAATGGTATTTTTGCCACTGGCACCACATTGCTGGGCTCTGAGCTTTCCAAAATGGGGCAACACCCTCCATATTTACAGTGGGATTTGGTTCAGAGAAATAAAATTCAGAGTTTTCATCCCCTCCAACTCAGCTGATTTCCTATTTTAGAGCCAACTCATTCCAGCCAAACCTGACCACTGAGAGAAAACTCCTGAATTTCTTCTGTTGAGCTGAGCTTGTTGCCTGCATAGGATCCAAAATCAGGGGAAAATGAGAGACGTTAGATTTATATTCCAATTTTTAGGGATCTTTCCAGCCCAATGAGTGACATAAAAATACCTCACCAGTTATGTCCAAGCTCTGTAATGAACACCATGAATTTGTCTGGTTTTCAACCATTTCCTCTCAGAACTAATAATGGAAATCTTCACTATTTGGGGAATTTTAAGTCAAAGCTTTCCTGTTTGCAGCTTTTTTTTTTTTTTTTTTTTTGTTACCACAGCTACACATGCACAAAGCTTTGTTAAGTGTGCAGATTCAGTGGGATGCAGATATTTTGGAGAGGAAGAGCAGCTCCTTGTGAGTATATCCTGGACTCGTGCTCCCTCTACAGAAAATCAGGGGCATTTTCCACCTCTCTGGTTGTTCAGTAAAGTGAGATTCAAATCCCATCCTGTGGTCAAGAACATTGAAGTTGACACAGCCCTGGGGGGGTGAAACCTGATTAGTGCCTTGTAAAACAGAGTTTTTTCCACGTGGAAAACACAAATCCTGAGAGATTGAAGATGTTAGGAAGGAATTCTTGCCTGTGAGGGGTTGGTAAGACCCAGAGAAGCTGTGGCTCAGGATGTCCTAAAGTGCACCTTGTGTAGCAATGATTTCCACAGATTATTTTCCTCCCTTTCAGTTTATTCTCTCCTAGCAGAAAAAAAAAGGGAATCATTTTCAGGGAGTTTCCCAGCTCATTCTTTTCCCCCTCAGCCCACCCCATCTCTTTGCCAAAATACAAAAGTTAAATCACACTAAACCACCCAGAACTGCCTCAACCCCCCCCCAAAAAAAAAGCAGAACCCAAAGCAGAACCCAGATAAAAAGTCCTCTGTCAGGGTTTATTTTAAACACCTGTATTTTTCACAGCTTTCACAACTCTCTTCAACCATGCAAAAACAGCTGATTTTATCAGGCTTTTCTCAGGCACAAAAGTTTTTGTAGTTAATGAATAATGAACTCTGAGCTTTTACTTTGACCAATATCTGGATGTTCTACATGACAGGGGTCAGTCAAAGACAAAAAAATAACCATTTTTTATTAGCACAAAATAGAACACAAAAATAAATGTGCCCAAGGCACACCAAGGCTCCACATAAGAGACAACAACAGCTCCTGCAGGTAAATTCCCTGGAATTCTGATCCAATTCCCACCCCACCACAATTCTTAGGAAAAAAACCCCAACCTTTCTGCAGTAAGGCTGTGAAAGAAAGCAGCTTAGAAAAGAACTTTCCCAAAGGTTTGTGCCATATAAACAACAGGAATTCTTCCACTGATCCCATCTCCCACAGCTGATTTTTCTTAGGTTCAGTCTCATCTCAAACAGGGACTTCAGAAATTCAGCAATGACCACAGGACAGCAGAAAAAAAAGCTCACACCTCTCCTCTGGGGAGGAAAAGCTGCCAGTTTGTCCTTGGAAAACTCCTTCCTACTATTTTCATCACAATCAGAAAAAGGTTAAATGTCATTGACATACTTAAATATTTTTTTTTTAATTACAATTGCAGGTTAAAATTTGTGATAGGTGTTTTTTTTTTTTTATCGCTTGGAACTCCTCAGGTAGATCTTGGGGGTTTGCCACCCTGCAGGAGCACTTTTCAAGCCAGCTTTTTTCCAGATGCGCTCCAAATCTTTCTCAAATTTTATCTAAAATAGGGAACAGAAAAAAAGAAAAAAAAATGGTAACACAGCTTAGAAGCAACAGCCACTGCCCAGTGTCCCAAGGACAGTGTAGGTGTAACACACACAAAGGAAACAAAGGTTTTAAGTGTCAAAATATTGAATTTTATGGCAGAAAATACATAAGAAGACATTAAAATGCATAGGGATTTTGGCAGTATCATTTTACAAGTCCTGTGCAAGGAAAACTGAGAAGGTGGACAAAGAAATGGTACGGAAAATAAGAGGATTTAACCTTTCAGAGTTCACTGAAAATCTGAAGCAGTGGAATTAAAATTAACTCTAATTTGCATCTGGGCAAGGTGAGAATTCCTAGAGAATTAACTAAATTATATCCCAAGAAAAGCAGTGCTGAAGGAGAACATCCCCAGCTTGAACAAACCCCCATATCTTCCCTCACCCCTTCTATTAAAGGAAATAAAAGGCTTCTATATTACAAAAAAATAGAATAAGAAGCACTTGAGGATGTTGGCAAGACAGGGGAGAAATTAAGATTAAAGCAGTCTCCCTGATCCAGGGCAGACACATGAATTCCTCCTTCACACAAATACTACACTCATCTCCATTAATCACACACATTTGTAAATTGGAAGAAAAATTAAGCCCAGCAATGGTCACATTTATGTTTGCAATCACAGAGTCACTGAGGCTGGGGAAGATCTCTGAGATCATTGAGTGCAGCTGTGACTGATGCTCACCCTGTCCCCACATCCAGGAATTCCTTGGACACCTCCAGGGATGGGGACTCCAAACCTCCCTGGGCAGTTCCAATGCCTGGACACCGTTTCCATGGAGAAATTCCTGCTGGTGCCCAACCTGACCCTCCCCTGGCACAGCTTCAGGCTAAAAGCTGAATTCATTCAAGCTCCTTTTTCCCTAAATCCACTTAAATCCATCACCAGCACCTACGCAGAGGCTGGTTTGATGTGTGGGCACATTTCTGTCAGAGAACTCCCCCTCCCCGAGCTCACCTGACGCTTCCTCTTGCGCCCCTCCTTTATCCTCCTGCGGATGAACTTCCTCCTCTTGAGCAGCTTCTTGTACTTGTGCCTGTTCATCTTCCTCCTGCGGATCTTCAGCACGTTCCTGCACTGCACTTTGTCACCCAGAGCTCCCTCTCCTTCCTCCGCATCCCCTGTCCCAGCAGCAGGGGGACACTCAGAGGGCTGCGGGCTTTCATGGCTGGCTTCTTCCTGAGCCCCCTCAGCTTTGGGGAGGGAGTACCTCACTGTCAGCCAGCTCTCCAAGGGGCTGATGGAGAGTTTCCTGGGAATGAGGATCTCCTCCAGCTCAGGGTCCAGCGTGTGCCACTGCTGGGGCTGGGCCCCGCTGGTGTTGGGGGGCTGGGTGCTGTAGCGTGCGCACGGAGAGCGGCAGCAGAGGAAGGACGACACTGACCTGGGCAAGAGGTGGCCTTTGGGAGAAAGGGGTTGCACTTAAAAAGGCAGAATTTTCCAGAGAAAAGCTCTGCCCAGCTCTCACACCGCCAGACAGCCCTGGCCAGAGCAGGCTAATAAAGGGAAACACAAAAGTTGTTTCGACAGCAGAAAAGCAAGGGAGGATTTTCAATTTTCACTTTTAACTACAGTGCTGTCATGTTAAAAATATATTATACTTTACTGGGTAAGCTGCCCAAATCATCCAGGCAGAGCAGGGTGGAGGTTCCCCTTCAGTGGGAGGTGAAGGGGTTGGAATTCCGTGGTCTTTAAGGTCCCCTTCAGTGGGAGGTGAAGGGGTTGGAATTCCATGGACTTTAAGGTTCTCCTTCACTGAGAGGTGAAAGGGTTGGAATTCCGTGGTCTTTAAGGTTCTCCTTCACTGAGAGGTGAAAGGGTTGGAATTCCGTGGTCTTTAAGGTTCCCCTTCACTGGGAGGTGTCCCCTGTC